>NW_028278485.1:310234-620469 GCF_059751315.1 Micrasema longulum
AGTTTCGGAAAGCACAGATTTTTCCGAAACTAGGAGTTCTTTCAAATAAACTCATGTGGTCTTAAAACAGAGTGTTTATTCAGTATATTTAATCGTGGTATTGCCTAAAGTTAATGCTGATTCAATAAAAAAAATCTGGTGTTGTTAAAAACTGGTTTGCATGAAAAAGTAAGATTTTTTCCCCCGTTGTGACGAAAACACAACAATCATTTATTGTTTAACTTCAAACTTTTAAGTGGTGCAACCTGGCGCTATACCGCTTATCTTACTTATTTATTTATTTTATTTATTTATATATACGCCCGATGGGCATTTTTAAGGACATATTTATGCATAGAAAATTATTATAAAAAAAGTAGAAAGACTCAATGGTATATAGTAGACTTTGTGGGAGTGGAAGCAGGTTAGGGGTGTTTATAATTGAATATGATTCAGTGATCTTTTGAAAAAAGACAACTTGTTATCAAAGAAATCAAGACTGGTATGTTTGTTGGCAGACCTAAGAATTCTGGGCCCAGGGGAATGCAAACCATAGTTAGTCCTATGGTTATCGGTATGAAAGAGTAAGTTTTGTCTGAGGTTTCTAGTTCGGATATTTAATTTTATTAATCTTAGTAGTTTAGGCTCATCAAAGAGTGAGTTGAGAATTTTAAATAGGACTAGAAGGTCGGATTTATTTCGACGGTCTTGAAGAGAAGATATATTTAAGGTAGTTTCTAACTCATTATACGTATATTGGTCTCTGGATAAGCCCAACCTCCAGCCTATCTTTCTCAAAGATCGATGTTGAGCTGATTCAATATTCTTGATGTGAACATCATAATATGGAGACCCGATAACAGAGGAATACTCTAGGTGCGGGCAAACTAGGGAAAAGAAGAGAGTTTTAAGGGTATTGATATTTTTGAAGTCAGTTGTGCTTCTGTTAATAAATCCAAGGAGTTTTAAGGATTTATTGAAAACCTGTCCAATATGAAACACATTGAAACCTTTAAATAATGATTGAAAATTACAGATAAGAAGATTTTTAATAAATAATAATTTTAAGTGCACAGTACTTCTTACCGAGAAAGATGATTAGATGAAATAATAATTATAATATGTTTTCTGGGTACTCTCACGTGTAAAAAATAAATAATAAATATCTTACGAGTTACCCCAGTGAGGACACATTATTTTTAATGTTTGATATTGTATACACGGTGTTTTGGGGCCAGACCGCGAGGAAGACAGAGGAACATTCATCCCTTACAAAAACCCCTACCCCTCCCCTACAAATAAAGTTGAGATAAAAACGTATTTGGCCAACGGAGCGATATGCACCGGACGTGGACAAGGTAAGCGACTGGGTAGGGAAATGGTAGGGGTTTGTGGAAGAGATGCTAGTCCGAGAAATTAAGGATTCAGGATAATTAGGATTTTAAAAAAAAGTTTACCATGAGGAATGTTCTTATAAAGTTTCGTAGTCTGGCTGCAAAACACCGTGTTTAATGCGAAAAATCAATAAATAAATTTTCTCATCATCACTATGGCTGCATTATCTGCATGGCATGTGATGTTAATGACCTTATCTCCCTTAGTAGATTCACTACTTTTTTTATTCGTAAAAGCGTTTTTTTTATATATTTATTCTGCTTGTGTAAGAAAAGGTTTTTGGCGTATATATTGTTGCGCTATATTTAGTTATAAAGGTGCTAAACTTGCTTTGTTTCTTTGTTGTTCTTAATATATGTTATTTTTTAATTGTTAATATTATTATTATATTTATGTCCCGAATCGAGTTGTTGTAACTCCTGGAAATGTAATTTAACGTATTATACTTGTAAAATACTTTGTGTTATATGATTAATAAATAAATAAAAAATAAAAAAATACTTAAGTTAGATTATTCGAAAAACTGTTTTTGGTTCTTCTATGCAAATAATTTTGGCATAATTTCCATTATTAATTTCCTCGACACGTAAGTTTTTTGGGGTTTTAAATGTACAAATGTTGGCGTAACGTCTGCGTGTGTGTAATTTTTGATCGCTTTCTAAACGTGTGTAAGGGGAAAATTTATTGAAATGCAAAAAACTCTGCCTAATGCCAAAATTAATATAGTTTTTTTATTTTGTAAATATGCTTTTCCTATTGTCCTACAGATGGGACGACATGAACGAGCGGCATCTCAATCTGATTACTATTTTAATTGAGCGCTTAAGAATTAACGAATATCAAATTAATAATATTGTGGTTTTATCTTTATAAGGAAAATCCCACGCTCTCCCTGTCTTCTCGTTCAGTCACCTGCCCTATTGAGTTTGATGACTTTTTTCAGCTCGACAAAACAACGGCTTTATAAACTGAGAAAATTTCCTACTAAGTGAGCGGTTTATCGTCATTTTTCTCACAATTTAGTTGTCCACTTAACGTCAATGCTTTCTCCCTTCATGATACAATAATAATTAAGTGATAATTTATATTTTGTAATTATCAACTATCTAATGTGTCCGTTTTAGTTTCAACGCTGCAAAACAACATACGAGTATATGTGGCCGCCAAATAGTTAAGTCACCCACTCAACAGAGCGGTTAAGCTGTTCATTAAATGCCGGCATTTAACCGGCATTTAACTAGGTCGTTCGTTGAATTAACGTTCAACAAAAGGATTGAATGTCGCTCAGTCTCTTTATTTAGTTTCAAATAAAAAAATATATAATTTTGGTTCACTCCGTGTGGATCCGCTGACGAATAAGTTTTCTTAAAATCGAGTTAACGAAATATTTTTCTTTTCATATTTATGTTATTCCATTACTATTGTATTTTTTTTATTTTTACAAATAGAGGGTTCCGGAGTGACAAGTACTTTTGGCCTTGTATTTAGTAATATATAAAAAACTGTAATTTTCCTATAATTTTGGTTTATTTGTAAACGTTGTATTTTTTAAGTAATGACTGTTGTTTTCTTGAAAAAAATAAAAAGAGAAAAATACGCGTGAAAAACAAAACATCCATCATCAACCGAGGTGATGGGATATTATACCAGAGGAGAGCAAAGAAGCAGACGGTATAAAGTATAAATAATTATTTATTGAAATTGCAGAACTCCATATTATAATCTAAATATTAAAATGAACACTAATTAGAGTCTACTAATTTTATGATTTAATTTATTTTTTTAAAAATATTTTTTTTCGAACTATTGTTTTTCTTCAAAAAAGCCCCAACAAGGGCGAAACAACTGTCTCCTTTTTTGTTTTTTTCTTCTTTTCCTAGTGGTGCCTAATTAGCCCGACGTTAGCGATCACTACAGTGAAAGCATCTCGGTACTGCGCTATTCCGCAGCCAGAAAACTGGATGTATTCGCCATAGTGATTCCTAGGAAAAGATGACCAGAGTGGTTTCCCGTTACCTTCTTTGGAGATTTTTCTATCTGGGTAACCTTCCCTTAGCTGGTTGGTTCTGGTTTGGAGGCGCCAGAAACTCGCCTTTCATCCTCTCGTTATCTGCTGTGATCACATCGTTATGAGTGTGATTTTTTGGTAAAATAAAAAAAATAGACTCAAATCGATATTTGATTTAAATATAAGGAGGATACGCGATCTGACTTTTCTTCATACTTATACTACCGTATTTTCTTCCTGGATTATGGCATCGTTTCGATTTTTTGATAAATTGTTTTTAATAGGAGCTAGAACCATCCAAAAACCCACAAAAGCGTCCAGTTTTATCTGCCATCTTCGGACATACGGTATACTAATATGATAAATATTTTGAAAAGCGGAAAAGGTACCGACGCACAATATCGAGTTTGTTCAATTGTAAATAGGACTAGATTTAATTTCCTAGCGAGAGTTATTAGGATCAACTTTAAAAAAAAAATGCGTTCGTGTGATTTTACTCAAATTAAATTTTGGGAGTATTTTCAAAAAAGCATAAATAACTCACTATAAAAAATGGGAACCAATTTAGGGTAGAGTGGGGTTCGAACCTCGAACCTCGGACCTCTGATCCGTGAGTCCTTAAACCCAATTAAAAACATATTACAAGAGATGGAGATCATTCAAGATTACGGAATATGGAAGTCTAGTCATTTACAGGGCTTGCAACCTATCGTTGGCTTATTTTAAATGTTATCAATCTTTGTTGCATTATGTTTATAAGTTACTTCACATTTATTTACATTATATATTTATTTGTGTTTATAGGGACACAAGTCTCAACTCCTTGGAAGCTAAGTCCTCTGTTGAGTTGGGACGAATAATGTGCTTAAACAATATGGCAATATTTACAACTCCCTAGGATTCGATATTCAGTACTTGTCTTCAAACATTAGTACAAACTCGAAATATTGTTAATAAACAATATATTTTTTAACAACAATTTTTTAATGTTTTTTATTATTTTTAAATTCAATTTATTTATACTAACGTATACAGCATACATAATGTGCCTGTGTGTACATCATAATATGTATTTAAGAATTATGCACTTAATATGCATCTTATATTTTATTAAAGAAATAAAAGACAATTGATACTATAATTCACAAATTTGGCAAATCCGGTGACCGGTTTCATTATCATTATCAGCATCACTCGTCTTTTATTTCTATAATAAATTGCAATGAACTTCCATCAAGAATTTTAAGTTACAAAAATAAATGTTTTATATTTTATTACTTTTTAACTATGTCATATAATTTGTACAAATTGGCTACGGCCGTTAGTAAATAAATAAATATCTATCTGCATAGAGACATTGACTTTACAACATAATTACTTTCACGCAATAAATTTTCTTTGTTGTCTCGTCGTGTAATTTTATCCGCAATAAAGTGTCATATTTAATGTTTTATTGCTATTAATGGGGATTTATGCATCTTGACAACATAATTAAACATATCCTGTCGTAAAGCTTCTTAAATTGTATGCATCACGGCTTGGCTTCCAAGTACCCAGTCTCAACCTAAGTCAGCGGGTAATTATGATCATCATCAGTGCATTCATTAATTGAATAATAATTTTATCCCGCTCAGGCAAAGAAAATTTACAAGCGCAGTTTGTTTTTTTTTTGTTTTTTTTATTTTTTTATTTATTTATTTTCAATTTTAAAAAACCCGTTAGGGTTACATTAGAAATTTAATATTGTCTAGTCATTTTATGTCTCGTCTAGTCTAGTTAGTTCAGTCATCATGTGCTTTTTCAGATTGATTTTAAATTTGTCTCCATTAAAAGTTTTCAAGTAGTAAGGTAGGTCGTTGTAGTGTTTAAGTCCATTATGTAGTATTTTTGACTGTCCTGTGTTTGTCTTTGCTTTTTCAATATGATAGTGTTTTTGTTGTCTGGTGTTATATTTATGTATGTCACCAATTTTGACTAATATTATGTCGTCGTCTTGTATGTTTCCCAGTGTTATTTTGTGCACAATTTTTAAGGTCTCAATTTTAGTCAAGTAGTTTATGTCAAACTGGTGTGTTTTTTGTACAGTTCAGTCGTAGAGGTCAGGTAGGGTAGGTTGTATGTTAGTTTAAGAATTTTATTTTGTTGTCTTTGTATTCTTGTTATGTCTGTCTTGTTACCAGTTCCCCAGAAGGCGATCATGTAACTCAATTTACTTTTGACATAGGCTTCGTACATCATAATTTTTTCCTTTCTTGATATAAAATCTTTAATTTTGTAGAAGAGGCTATGTAGTGATGCCATTACTTTAGTGAGTCCGTCTATGTGTTTTGCCCATTTTAATTGTCTGTCCATTGTAAGTCCTAGGTAAGTCACATGTTCTAGTTCTTTAAGAGTTTCGTTGTTTATTTTTATGTTCATGTTATGGTTCTTCTTTTGTGTTTCGAAATGTATTATATTGCATTTCTTGGCATTTAGTGTTAAGAAGTTTTTGTTTGTTTTTATTTTCTTTGCATATAAAAAAAATTAAGTGTACCTACATATGATTTGATTATCCGTCAGCACAACACGCATTAGATTCAAGAATTATTTGCATCTTAAACCGGCACTTCAAACTATGATTTGAATGAATTATTAGCTGCAGTCACACATCTTTAACGAATAATTAGAGTAAAATAATAAAATGAAACAATTTATTCTTAAGGAACATCTCCATATCTAGAAATTACCAAAGATTTTGGTGTGCCTGCGTATGCCTAATATTATGCGCTAAAATTATTCTGCTAGACAGATTTGGAGATGGACATCGTCACATCCCTGCTCGGAGACATGAATTTATAACAAGAGGAAGAATAATATGTAAGAATAATAATATCACTGTCAGTATTACCCCCAGTATTCCTCAGTAAAGCTAGGGTTTCCTAGGACATCGGTGCCCGCATCTTAACGGCCGTAGTGAACGGTGATGCGGTGGACAGCCGTCGTAACGTCGACTAGAGAGTGGTTTCCTAGGGAAACAGAGTTAAATGGTGTTGATAACACCGTTTTCCTTGGAAACCACACTCTAGTCACTGTTACGACGGCTGTCCACCGCATCGCCGTTCACTACGGCCGTTAAAATACGGGCACCGCTGTCCTAGGAAACCCTAGCTTAACGCAACATTTCGTCATGATCGCAGAACAACGACGCATGTCATTTTCTTACATGAGAGCAATAAAAAAAAAACAGTTTATGCCACAGATTGATAAGTACAAACGTATATAATTGGATACTTCGGTTAGTTATATATTGTTACGAGTAAAATTTCCTACTCGTCACAGAAAAAAGTTGGGACCCATCTTTCTGATTTCGTCTATGGCGATTGCATTTACCGAATGGTTTTCTCTAAGCCTTATGTGGCAAAACGCGAACAGAATGAGCGGTCTCCGGTAGCGGTCTTCCGCAAAAGGGACTATATGGTGTGTAAGTGTTTAAAATTACTTTAATTTAAGCCAATCCAATGTCTCTACACATCTCATTTATCGTTTATTGAAATTCACAGAGTCTCCTATTTTTATCTACTGTGTTATTTACATATGTATTTATAATATATATTTAACTAACTAACTAACCATCACGCCATTTCCCCAGAGGGGTAGGCAGAGAGGATAGAACGCCACACCACTCTGTCCTGGCACACTTCCTTTGCTTCCTTCACATTCATACATCTTCTCATGCACGCACGTCGATTATTCCGACTTTTCACATGACCACTTTCAAGAATTTGTTGTACTTGATCATGCCATGTCTTTCTCGGCCTTCCTCGACTTCTACAACCAGACACATTCGCATCATAAATCTTTTTAGCCGTTCTTTCATCATTCATTCGCTCCACATGACCGAACCATCGCAAAAGACCTTTCTTAATTTTGTCGATAATGCTTAACTCAGCCTTGCATTCTCCTCTAATTTCGACATTAGGGCACCTATCATATATTGTTTTTCCGCACATTCGCCTGAGGGATCGCATTTCAAAAGCATTCAGTCTACTTTCGTCCCTTTTTTTCCAACTCCATGCTTCGCTTCCATACATTAGGGTTGGTACCAGAACTCCATTATGAACTGCTAATTTAGCCTCTTGCGATAGACACTTATTTGCTACGACAGACTTTAAGGCACCATTAACTCTGTTACCGGCACTAACCCTCCTTTCAATATCCTTGTCCATATTTCCATCTCTAGTAAACATACTACCCAGATATACAAATTCTTCGACCTGTTTCAAACTATCTCCATTTACTACAATCTTACATTCAGTCATAGTTACATTTCTTTCAAAGACCATGACGTTCGACTTTTGCACATTCATTAGCAAATCACTCTCCTTGCACACTTCGTAAACCTTCACTAATATATATTTATGGGGTGATAATTCTGTTTCAAATGGCCAGTGCCACGTTTTGTATTTAAATTGATTCTATATTAATGGATCAAGGGTTAAGATGATGATGTAATCCATAACTTAATCAGTGCACTATAAAAAAGAATCGAAAATGGATTTTTCAATTTAATTTTTATTTATCCATCACGACGATTTGGTTAAAGGTGCAAGGTTTATTTCTCTGCCAAACTGTTTTATATGCTTTCCCATAAAAAAAAGATAACTAAAAATATTTCTAAAAAGAAATCAAAATCTGGCTGAATCAAATTAGCATAGATGAAATCTTTAAGTGGGTTTCCATGTATTTGTCCAAAACGACCTAAAAGTTTGCTTGCATATTCAAAATAACAAAAAAAAATTGAGTGACATGTAAACAATGCATTTTATTTATATTTAAAAAAATCCTGTTTAATAACCTAACCTACCGGTGTGTTGGTAAACGTATTGCAGATTGAACTTTATGATGAAATGATTGAAATATAATTACTGTATAATTATGATGAAAATCCTGTTAAGTCACCGAAATGAATGACTGTATCGGAAAGCTTTAAGACCTGTGATGGCATGTATATTATTATCTGTTTTAGTATTCACTGTTATCAAATTGTATTATAAATATTTATATCATGTCCTATCCAACAATGCCTTTTTAGTAATTGTTAGGAGTACAATACTATTTATTATAAATATGTTAAATAAAAATAAACAAATAATGTAGGGTATTATTACTGATAAAAAATATCTTTTTTTTACGTATGTATTATGTACATTTTGTACATTCATGAATATGTATTTTAGGTATACTAGGAACAGGTCATTTTCCTACGGAAACTTTTCGTTTTGTCCCCTGTAATTTACGAAAGTAATATCAGAAAATGTCGCACTAGAAGTTGACGGCGTGGGAATGGTCACTTGTGGCGTGTGGAGAGTTTGAGATAGCTCATGGTGCGGCGGGTCCACACAACAGGGTTAGCGAATAATAATATTGTTTGAACAAAATTCGTATTTAAATAACTTAATA
This sequence comes from Micrasema longulum, assembly GCF_059751315.1. Classification (NCBI taxonomy): domain Eukaryota; kingdom Metazoa; phylum Arthropoda; class Insecta; order Trichoptera; family Brachycentridae; genus Micrasema; species Micrasema longulum. Next base: position 319,056 of record NW_028278485.1, read on the forward strand.
TATCGAGTACCTACTAAAATTTGTATTTGAATAACTTAATATTTTGAGTACCTACCGGGTCTTGATTACAATGGAAAGTTAACAGAGTTATCTTCGACGGTGTATAAAGTAAAATCGAAATTTACGGAAACGTGTATATTTGTATGAAAATTTTAAGTATCTTCGTCGGTAGGTAACCTGTAATTGAACAAGAGAATGTATGCGTATTCTATTTTTCATTCAGAAAATTTAATTTTACTTTACTTCGAAAATTGAAGATCGGGGCCCAGGATATTTAAATCAATCTAGATATTTGCGTATTATGTGTGTTTTATAATATAAATAATATAGGTATGCCGATTTTTTTATTATTTTGTCATTTCTCTCTGTATATAGTCTTCTTTGGATATTCTCACATGTGAAAACATGTAAACATGTTAAGTGTCCTCGGCATGGGTAACTTCAGTGAGGTCACATTATTTTCATTATTAATTATTGTTTATAATGTTTTTTTTTTAATGTGTAAATATTAATGCTATGAATATGTGATTTATGATTTTGCAACCGATCAAATGATCATAATTATTAGTAAGGATGATTTATATAGCCCCATTTTTAAATCACCTCAAGGGCACTGTACACTACTCATTACAGTGGCTACTGAGCGCAAAGGCGATTGAGATTCTAGTTTTTTTTTTTTTTTTCATTTATTTTTGCACTGAAACAGGCCAGGAGGCCCAATTTAAGTGGTGAATTACATCACAGAAAACTCAGGCTTGAGAAAAACCTAATTTTAATTTTTGTGTTCTCACCGGGAATCGAACCCGGAACCTTCAGTGCGTGAGTCAAGGGTCTTGACCACTACCCCACGGAGGCCGTTTCTCGATTACAATAAAATAAAAAAATTGTTAATTTAATAAATAATACATTATAAATTTTAACACATTCTGCAGCTACGGAGCACATGGCCGGTTGTTCTGGCTCCTATTTACATACATTACTATTGTTTTTGTTAAGCTCCAATATTTTTACATTTTAAATCTTAGCAATTTGATAAAAAAAGAAAACTCATCATGGTACCTATATTATATATTATGCAACTCGTGTGAGAAAGAGATATACATATATCCTAAGTTCGTATTTTTTTCCATACCGTAATTCGATACTATAGATACGACATTAGCTGCCAGTGTTATTCTATATGTATTTTAAAAATTTGAAAAAATGTTAGTGAAAAGAGAAATAATTATTTATTTACTTATAAAATAAATTAAATTATATTTTCGAATGAAACGTTAAATCTTTAACATTGTAATTAGCTTCTCTTATCACCCTCGGCGACTTTATTATTCGTAACGTCAAGTTTAATCATGACGAAAGTTCGTTAGAGCATGAAAGCAAGGAAAACCTACGAATTAAATTGCCTTATATTTTCTCTAACGTGTCCATTAAATTAAACGTCATTGATAGAACATGCTTTACAGGTTTTTCTGTGTTCGGGCGAATGAAGGATACAGTTTTGTGTGTGAAATAGAACCAGAACCCTGGACTAGTGCTTTCGGCTTAATGGCTGCTCGCAGATCGAGGAAATCGAGTGGAAATAAGTCCGCCTCGTTGTTTAGTTGTTGACGTGTTCACAAGTGGTTTTTTGGTGATATTTCTGTGGCTTGGATCTGAAAGGCCAATGTAAATCGCAATATTACAGAAGAATAATTTTTCAGCTATTTTGTGGCTTAATAAACTGTTTTACTAGTTCGATTACGGATATTAATAAATAACATTACCACATATGTATGTGCATATAAATAGTTGGTGACCGATTGAAGTTCCAGCCGAAACCTGCGGTCGGGTTGTGTCGGATTACGTTCGGCTGTACTCGGTGCTTCTTATGGTTCGTGACTCGGCCGCGTACCTTTAGATTGTTTCGGCTTTCCTTTATAGATAATAAGTTAATGTTCCTGTAGCGTACATTGAATTACTGAAGGGATATGAGAAGATGGAGGCATTATGTCGCAAATTTTCAAAAATGTACATTTTTTTAGGTAAATAAAGATTTTATGTACAGCCCTTTACATAAAGCCAACTAAACCAGCAAAAAGTAGCAGAAAAACGATTATATGTAAGTGTTATTATATCAACAATTGTACTGATACTCAAAAACTTTTACCCCAAAAATCTCTGCTTTTCATTTTTGTCACATAATACTTTTATCCACTCATGTCTTCAACTGTTAAATATAAGTTAATTGCATAACATAACAACAAACCAAAAAGCGCAAAAAATAAACAATTTTACTCATTTAATTTATGTCTCATTTCATTCTGTATTTTCATTACAACTTATTTTAATTAATTTGTAAGGTTTAACAATAAAATGCCTAATTTTGGGGATTTTCAAGTGACTTTTAACTAACGCTGTAACTAGAACGGAAGCCGAAATTATTTTTTGGTTACGGTTCCGGCTAACCATCTTGTTTTGGTCTGTCACTAAAAATAGTTAATTCTATGCATTTTATTATTGACCCTCTCTAAAACGTTGGCAAGAAAAAAATTTATTCCGACATTAAAACACAATATTTACGCAACTATAAAATAATATTAAACAAAGTGCGTTAGGTATTGCGCTTTATTTATAAAGCAGTCAATGCGCTGGTTGACTGTTTATTTTATTAATATTTTTCTCATATCTTCCGAGAGTCGTTTAAAAACTCCCGCCCTTACAGCATCCAATATTCCAGAATATATCTCAAAAGTTGTTCGGCAAATTGCCTTAATTCAGGAACATCAAAGTAAAGAACGCCATCACTTGAAATGGCGTCTTTGAACTCGTTTCCACGCGAAAAACAACAAAATTGCGCTCACATGAGACGTGTTTACCCCGTTTTATATTGAATTAGAGTATCGTCTTGTTAAATGATGTTTTTGCTTATACACGACCATGTTATTTGCGTAGTATAAATCGCTTGCCTCAATTTAAAGTGTTTTTGATAACTCTATTTGAAATTTATCTTATCCGTTAGTGTATCACGCGTAGTACAATAAATGAATTAAAATGTCGCCCTCATTCAATGATATCAATCTTTTATTAGTATAAAACCATAATATTGAAACCGTGACAAGATTTTTCAATTAACCGTTTGAATCCGTGTGTGAATTTATACAACTGAGAATTTAGTGAGCTGTTTTTACTTTTGGCATAACCACGCTCGCTTACTTACTCGCGATCCTGGACTAACAGTTCTCGACTTATCAATCGTACTCTTCATCCACCAGTTTAGTGATATTTCATGTCGATCTTGCCTGGATTCGAATCCGAAACCTCAAGCATTGTAGGCGAACATGCTTACCACTACATTTCTTAGCGGACTCATCTCCACTTCTCTGATAGTAGCCATCGAGTCAATAACACTCCAGGATTCAAGATCTATTTCATACTTAATTCAATTTTTTTTTAATTTTTTGCCTCCTCTTTCTGCTCGATTGTGGAATAATCTACCCACTTATATCAGATACTCTTTTTTATTCACACTTGAATCACGATTCAAATTTCACTATCTGAATATTTAAGTTTTTCCTTTCCCCTCCTTATTTCTTTCCCATTTTAACCCCCTCCTTTCATCATAGTATGGTGTAGATATTTAGTTATTTTTGTTTCTAAAAAAGTATGTGTATTTTTTATCATATAATTAAAATATTCTAATATCATCATCGTTCCCTTTCCGCACCTCATGGTGCATTGGGTACTGTATTGGTACACCAATCGTAGCGTATCTTGATCATTTTTGTTACATAAAGGTAAGAAGATCGGTATTGCGCATCAGTTACCAGTCCAGGGACTATGAAATATTCAAGTGTGAAAAATCCCCTTTAAATAAATATTTCATATCAACCATCTCGAGAATCGAACCCGAGACCTCTAGAACGGTAGGCAAGCGCGCTGACCATTACACCACCAGGCCTAATATATTTGCAATATACCTATTCATATACCAGTGATTTTATCATATTGTACCTCAGAGTAATAATGCGTAGGTAACCTAGAGAGAAGCTTTATCACTATGTTTCGTAGAATGCATGCGATGTTAATTTGTTGGTTAACAACCAATTGATGGCCATTTTGTTTTATTTGACAACATAAACATAACGGTTCGATTGGATACTTTCAGCTGTGCTTAGCTTTGTTTGTAAATAACTTGGATATTTACGTTATAAGAAATAAAAATCGACCATGGTGAATTGCAGTATGTTTGGTTGCCGCAGTAGGAGCGTCAATGGTGTTAAAGGAGTCAGTTTTCACAGGTAATTGATTGCGAATATTTTACCATGATTTACATTGATTTTTGGCATTTATTGTCCCGAAACGTGTATTATGTTGCTTAAAAACTTTCCTTATATCAACATATTTACTTTAAATTCTATTTTTTCTCAATTTAGGTGATAAATTTGTGAATTAAAGTATGTTTACCGTTGATAATGACAGTTGATTACGGGCGATATGTCAGTGCCGCACTAGGCATCCATATAAAGTTTGAGTTTTTATCGAGTAGAGGTCGATTAAAATTTTACTCGAAAATAGCAACGTTAACCTTGAAATCGTATTTAAAATGACATGTCCTAATTTCAGACCGCTACGACTTGCCATTTCGGAGATGTGACGTACAAACAAACAAACTTAACACAGGACTTTGGTTCCACGGAGTTGGGATTTATGTCTCAATAAATGTAACATAAATATATTGTGAATAAAATGAATAAATAAATGAAAAAATAAACTCAAACATGTATTTTCAGTTTTATAAAATAAATATAGGCGAATTATAGAAAAATAGATTGGAATAACCCTGCAATGATAAATACACAGGTACATATTTAAAAGTAATTACAGTGCAAATAAATATCCATTTGGCAATTCTCGACCTGAGTACGGCCCATTGTTTTGCTGCAAACTGTAGCTAACTTAATACCCAATAGTCATATAATGGTTTTCCTACGTTTGGGCTCCTCTCTAGGTTACGCATTATTACTCTTAGTATTGAACGGTTTGTGTCGGAAGGAAGAAATTGTATTGAGGCAATATGCCCGCCCTTATGCGTATGTAAACTGTATAGTTTAACGTGTTTAAAAAATATATATATCAGTAATACTTACCTACGTCATTTTATTGAAAAAATATTCACTATTAAAGTGATAAAATAAATGCTGATAATTTAAGATACCCGTCTTTCTGAATAATATACCCGCTTACCTACGTACATTTTTAATTGAAAAATTTGTTTTCATTTTCTTATTAAATTATGCTTGCCCTTTCGCTGAAAATAATTTTCGGCTTAAAAAGAAAAAGTTGAAATATTTTACCTTCTTTATGAATTTCCACTGTTCAGGGTTGGTTGCACGCGTTTTTGGGATCTCTTTTTTTAAATTAAACGCTTAATTAAACACTTTGCACGTAGTTAACTGCGAGGCGTTCAGACTATCTCCCAACAATACGTCAATATTGACGTCACAACCTTTCTAGATAAAAAGATAATACGTAGGCAGTATTTTTGCTGAATAATGGTTTTCAAACTTGCTCAACCAGCATTAGTTGGAGCTGTTTATGTTGATAACGGCACTCGGTGATGAAGGAACGTTGAAAGAAGAACTATCACGTCATAATAATATAACGAGTACGTCATAATATTGTTACTAAATTAGTAAATAAAACATGTCGTTAAAATTAAATTAAAGCACATTTTTAACCAGTTAAAATTAGATATTTATTGCAACATAGATGGGAAAACATTTTTGACAGGGAATATGGAAATCTAGGCATTTACGCTGGTATAACTGGTCATTGGCTGGTTTAAGTGGCCACTTTACACACTGTAACATTCACCATTCTGAGTATGTTTGAACATCCACATTCCTTCAACTCTTCCATGTTGTAACGATTCTATTTAGATGCGTTGGAACTTGAGTTCAATAAACCCCGCTACAGACAGCGCTTTAAATTTGTATTAACAAAACTGGCGTTTGTCTTTATATTTATGTATTTTATTTATTTTTCTATCTATTTCAATGATGTCCCTTTTCCTCTGGCATTTATTGAATGGAAACCTACGAGTATAATCAGCTTGAGGTCGATTTGAACTTCAACCAGGATTCACCTTTATGTTTATATTTATTTATATTATTTATTATTTCAGCATTTTCTTTGTGGAAAAACATTTTGAATTTATTTTAAATAAAACACTTTGTAAATTTACTACACAAGAGTTTAATACATCAAAACACGACTAGTTTCGGGTAATCAGTATTACCCATCCTCAGGTGTAAATATAAACTAAACTAAAATACATACACAGATTAATACTTAGGTACTGATAGGGTCCGGCGGAAGGGGGAAGGCAATGTGAGGTGGAGGGGGTGGGGTTTTCCTAATTATGGGGAATATTAATAACAGAAAATATTGAAATACAAAAAAAAATTCAGAAAAACTTTAATTAATAATATTATATTTCAAAATGCATCATCCCTGCTATCAATATTCCCCATAATTAGGAAAACTCCAACTCCTCCACATCACATTGCCTTCCCCCTTCCGACCGACCCGACCCTATCAGTACCTAAGTATTAATCTGTGTATGTATTTTAGTTTAGTTTATATTTACACCTGAGGATGGGTAATACTGATTACCCGAAACTAGTCGTGTTTTAATGTATGGTAAATGTGAAAAAATTGTAAATGTAAATGTGGTAAATATTATTTTATTGTGTGGTAAATTTACAAACTGTTTTATTTTAAATAAATTATATATATTTATCTTGTCCTTTTTGATTAGACAATCCTTGCATTGTCTAGAATAAGTTTGTATTAAGTCTTGACCCATTTGGAAGTGAGCAAAATTTATATGATTGATTTTAATTTAGTTGCCATCCATACCATGTAGATGATCTTATGAACACCTAAAAGAGGTCAGCGCGTTAAAATATAAATAAATTAATATTTCCCGCTAAAATCGATGTAGTTTTTTTCAAATACTTTTCGATTTTCAGTTTTATATTATAGAATTAATTCTCTTCTATATTAGTTGTTATCGAGGAGATGGTACTGACTACTTACACAATCGATTACCTTCCCCTCCCAAACGAAATTCTGTTTGAAGTACCTACCGGCCTTATTAAGTTATCATTATAACTTTAATATACTATCTTCACTTTATATTAACCTTCGCCGTCCTTTGATGAAATAATAACACCTGGAAACTAGATACTGTTGCTATGTTCAATTAGATCTACGAAAATAGTAAAGAAAATTCATCTCAAACTGTCTTTAATATAATTGATGTTTTTTAAAGATATTTCTTGATAAAATTCCATAGTTAATGATTTTGATAAAATTGTAAATAAAATTATCGTTTAAACTCCTTGTTTTAGTTTTACTTTATTTATTTCTTTTACTTACTCATAAACAGTTTATTATTTATTTATTTATTTATTTAACTTTTTGTATATAATGTTAGTTGTACATTGGCGGGCTTATTGCCAAATGGCAATTTCTTCCAACCAACCAATAAAATAAAAGTTTTATTTTTATAATTCAAGTTACGGAACATATTCAATAGAAAAAAAAAGATCAAAAAGCTAAAGATATATAAAAATAGAAATAAACGTATTTGTTTATAAATTATCTTAAATCAAAACTATTACTCAATGGGAAAAAGGAAAAAAGAGGAAAGAGGAAAAAGGAAAGGAGGGGAGATTAAGGGAAAGAAAGGAGATGTTTCTTCAGACGTGATTTAAACAGAGATAATATAGTAACATCTTTGATGATGGATGGGAGATGATTCCACAGTCGAGCCGCATGGACACTATATGAGTTGGAGAAGAAAGAGGAATTGTGGATGGGTATTAAGAGAGTGCCTTGAGAATTAAAACGAAGAGGTAAACCATGAACTGATAAGCGTTGAATTTTTTCATGCAGGTATAATATAGGATCGTTAGGACTATGAAGTACATTGAACAGAAGTGAGAGGGAGTGATAGTCTCTTCGCTGTCTAATTTTGAGCATTTTCAGTTGCCTACGATAATCAGAAATGTGGTCATATTTCCTAAGACCAAAAATGTACCTTATGCATGTATTTTGAAGTCGTTCAAGTTTATCGAGTTGCTCACAGCTTAAATCAGTCATGGAAACATCAGCGTAATCTAGAATGAGTAGTAGTGATGCTTGTACAAGGGTGCTTTTAGTATTTTTTTATTTTTTATTTTTTATTTTTTATTTATTGGGGATATCAACAGTAATACATGTAACAAAAATACAACAAATAAAATATACAGAGAATAAAACCAATGACAGATATCCACAGAAATACATTAAATACACATACAATACATACTAGTGTGAGTGTAAGTGAGTGAGAGGGTGGGTGTTATATTGAAACGAACCCTCGTAATATTTACACACATGTCCACCCGGACATGTGTGTAAATATTGCACAAGTGTCAAGTGTCGAAAATATAAATATATTTAAAATATTAAGAATTAGAGATAAAATATAATAAAATAAAATAAAATAAGATAAAAGACTTTATTATTGAAACTAAGTATAAGACAAAAAAGTATGTTTTAAGACGCGCATTTTAAATGTTATTTTTTTACAATCAAATGGATCAATACGGGGAATGTTCAAATTATATTCACTAGCAAAACGTATAAGTGGAGAGTTCTGGGCATAGTTCGTACGAACTGCTGGCACATGAAATAGAGAGCTCGACGTGTGACGGGTGCGGTAGCCGGGGACATTTAATGATAACTCCGACAAAAGAGCCGGACTATCAATATCAGTATTAATGGGTAAGAATTTTCGCAACCTTCTAAGTGAGTGTAGACTGAAAAATATTTTGCGGCTTAATTCATTAGTATGAGCTCGCCAGCAGAGATGTTCATCCATTTGTACTAATAGATTTTTTATGGAATTTATTACACATTATTTGAGACATAAGCCCAAACTCCAAGGTACTTAGAGTCCTGTGATGAGTTGGGACGAGTAATTAGTTAAAATACGAGTATATCACCTCAACTATTATATAGGATCAGAAACATATTTATTTTTTTAAATAAATACATGGCACATCAATATGGTAAACACCAAACTCAAACATTCGGTAAGTCATCCAGGAGTTTCCCGCTCAAATCCCTTTCATTAAGGAAAATTCAGTCCTTAACTCCTTTCTTGAAAATAGTTTTTGTCCTTTTTTTTATTTAAATTGAAAACATATTATACATAATTTTATATAATATTCCTAACGAGTTTTTGTAAAAAACTTATTTAGGGACATTTAGATAACAATATTTATTTACAAACGTTTTTATATTTTAAACTATAACATTATTTACAAAAGCAAAATATATATTTTTTTATTTTATAAATTTAACAACATGGCTCAGCCTGTTCTAAGATGGAGATTTTTATCTTTTAGAGCATAAGTAGTCCTATGCTAATAAAACAATAACATAAAAAAAACTAAGACTACTTAATTATAAATGCCCAGCTAATCAAATGTTAGAAATTAAAAATCGTTATTATACAAATATAAAGTACATATATATATGTGCCAAGAATACATGTTACTTAAACTTAAATAATATAGTATAATATATAATGAAAAACAAATGGAAAGCAATGAAATAAATAAAAATTTAAATAATATGTGTACCAATTACATAAAGTACTACGTTTTTTGATTTACATATATTTTTCAAAAAATCTCTCGCTACACTATTTATAAATGCAGTTATTTTTATTTTAAAATTTGTTTTACATTTTAAGTCTTTTATATTTGGCAATAAACCATCAAAAACTTTTGATACACTACAAATTAAAAAGGTGTGAAAAAGTTTCCTTGAGGGCTTAATACGCTCTTCCGAAATATTGAACACTCGGTGCCATAAACGAGAGATGTCTCTTAGCAAAAGTCTTACGGGTTTTGGGTATGGCATAATTCTTGTTCTGGGAAAACCTCGTACGAACATTTTGCTGAGATCTCTCCTTATTGTTTGACCAGAAGTGTGCAAGTGCTTCTTTCAGGTACAGTTGTTTCATATCCAGCACCTTCATGTATTGGAACTACTTTTCTGAGGAGTATGTCATGTGTATGTGAAATTATGAGAGGTTTTAAGATAGATGCCGCACAACCCCCCCAGCCAACTATTAATTTGACTAAGAAGAGCTTTCGCCTAAGTAGGCTTCTTTAGGACTGGTGCCCACTTAGGGATAAAATGAAATAAAGTAAAGTTACACCAAGGAGTTTTATTGATTATTTTATCAAAATCATTATTTACAATGTGTTGAAATACTTTTAATCAGAACGCATTTTTAGTTTTTTAATACGAAAGACATATAATATGCGTGTATAAATATACAGTAGGTCCCTGATTGGCCAAACCTCATCTAATTCAACCGCTTCTATAATCCGAATGAAACCCCCCTACCTCTGTAAAGCCTCTGTGGCGCTTGTTATTTGAATTAGACGACATTTCCGGCCAAGATGGGGAAGATTTTAACCCCGAAGATCACTTACCATTAAGCCTTTTTCGAAACAGATGCTTTTCAGATGTAAAGATGAACAATTTCTTGATAATCTGGTATCGATTGTCTGGAGCCTTTGACTGATGAAGGCATAAAAAGAAAAATGACTTTAATAATAGAAAATACTAAAATTAAAAAAAAAAACTTGAATAAGATAAAGTTAAAACATACTTTCGGTTGCAAAGACGTTTTTTTATTTCAAAAGATGCTTTTTAAAATATCTGCATACGAGTACAATTCGAACGCTTCGTACACCGAACAGGGTATAAATTTTGCGTGTTCGGACTATCGAGGCCCAGCTGTAATATGTAAATATATATAATATTATATTATTATCTTATCTGTAAACTAATTTTTATTATTTGTTTTTAACATTTATTTGTTAATACCATTTTTTTTATACGTATATATGTATATGTTTAAATTCTTTACAAGTTATTTACAATTTGCTTTTTTATTCAATCACTTTTCTTTTATCCATATTTTTTTCTTTTTTACTATGTAAAGTTCCATTTTTTATTTTGCAAAGCAGAATGTTTTTTATTGTTTCCACATGTATACAAAAAAAGCGTTGTTTATTTTTAAAATTATTACTTACTATGTTTGTACTTATCTGTATATTTTTTGTAAATGCCCCTTGGGCGTATTGTATAATTAAATAAATAAATATATATTTGTGTATGTATATATATTTACATATGTATGTACATGTATATGAATATCTATGTTTATGAATGCATTTCAAGTGCTTCATTACATTTAATTTTAAACATATTTATTATTTTTTTAAGGCATTTCTTCAAACAACTTTATTCCTTTGTACTTAACTGGGTATTATGAAATACTCTAGTATTAATATTTTCATGTCAGCCATGTCGGGAATAGAACCCGACACCTCTTGCATGGTAGCGAACGCGCTGACCGCTACACCACGAGGCCGACAATATCAATAATAATGAGAATGTCTATAGTGTCTAAAAAAATCATCCCTTTCGTGGTATAACCCAGGAAGAAAATACGGGAATACGTTTGTATGTAGGGAAGTCTTAAGGGCTTCTCTCTCTCTGTTTAATACTATTGTCCCTCGTTAGTGCGCGTCATTAAATTACAACGTCCGTCATTAAGACCTTCGTACACGGCATGTCTAGTTCAGTGTGGCGCATTACTGTCAGCGGTCGCATCCAGGTAGCAACAGCTGGGGCTCCGACCCAGTTTCGGACGGGGCCGCGGCCTCCGGTTTCGCCGCCCCGTGCGGAATCGGGGCCACCACCCACCCCTTGAGTTGCATAACGCGCTGCACTCGGGAGAAGGAAGCGGGATAACAAAGATAACTCATTAAATCAATTTGGCCTTTTGATCAGAGACATCTCCTTTGTACAATATTTTAGCGGTAGACGTCATCATACCCCATGCTCGTATCTGATATTGCACAAAGCACTACATTGCAACATACATAAAGGGTAAGGTGATCAGTCTTACGCTTTAGGTGCGAGTCAAGGGAGAGTGAAATATTGCGGTGTTAAACCGCCTTGATCAAAAATGCTAGAAATTGAACCCGGGACGAATATTCGTAAATACCCGAAGCGTTATCCATTTGGAGAAATACGTCTTCTATTCGGGATGTTTCGGAATCACTCGGCGCTCATTATTGATTAACACTGTTTAATATCGCCACAAAATTGTCCCTGAGTAGCGCCTACAAACGTCACTTTAATAAACATCCTCGTTTTAATTGTATTATCTTATACTAGAAGAAATGTACATTTGACTACACATTTTTATCGATAGTTGCGCGGTATGGTCGATAATCCTCAGATTATGATGAGCATTGGTTTGTATGTTCCTGATAAATTCTTAAGATAGCGTCAGCATAGATTGTTTCATATTCCGATATACAGGACCAACCTTCCGATGGTTATGCCTGTTGGAAGGGCTACCGCTATGCTGAACAACATCGCTCTAGATATTAATCTGTTCCATGTGTCCGAAGGGGTTTTCCGGAGCAGGACTCTTCTACTACTTTGACACGAGTCTCTTTTATGTATTTTTTTCTTTTTTATAACATGTACGTATTGCTAATGTATGTTTGTAATGTATATGTTATATTTAAATAAATAAATAAAATAATGATTTAAAAACAATTTAGTATATTTCGATTATTATTGGGATAGATAACGCGTCAGGTATCCGACACGACTGCTATTGACGAAGCCACTATTCTTTTCTAGGTGGATTTCAAAACATCCTGAATCGATAACGCGTCAGGTATCCGACACGACTGCTATTGACGAAGCCACTATTCTTTTCTAGGTGGATTTCAAAACATCCTGAATTGATAACGCGTTGGGTATTTACGAATACGCACTCTGGACCTCCGGCATGATAGGCCGGCTTTACTTTTTCAGGACTTTAACTTGAGAACAACCATTAAATCGAAAACACCCACCCAGGGTTCTGGTTCTATTCACACACAGAACTATATTCTTTATCCACTTGAACACAGACACATTTATGAAAGGGTTCATCATTTTCTGAAATCTGAATTTTGAGGGTTTAAAAATGAAAATAAATATTTATATGTGGTATTTGGATTCCCGTTTCATGGATAATTGTAAAATAATTATATTAATAATTTAATTTTAAAAATATGTTTACTATTCTACCCGTGTTTACATTATTTATTTTTATTTTTTTATTTATTTTTTGTTTTTTCCAAAATACATAAGAGGAAAAACAGAGTGTACAAAAAATAAAGGATAATTACATAGCAATGAAATACATATTAACAGTAAAAATAGTAAACAAAAAATCCCACAAAGGCATGGCCTGTTCGTGGGTATACAAGAAAACTTCAACATTTCCTCAACTCTTCCATCTGTCGATTTTTGCGAAGTAAAAGAGCTGAAACCTTTATTAATATCGCATATATTTTTGGCTTAATCATTTCCCTTAATCATCATCATCATCATTCCCTTTTCGCACCTGGTGGTGCATAGGCCACTGCATTGGTACATTATTCGCAGTGTATCTGGATGAAAAAAATGTTTTTACACGAGGATAAAATGATCAGTCTTACGCTTAAAGTACCAGTCGAGGTACTAAGAAATATTCTTGTGTAAAAACACTTTTTTCATGTCAACCATGTCGGGAAACGAACCCAAGACCTCTTGCATGGTAGGCAAACGCACTGACCACTACCCCACGAGGCCGACTTATTTCACCCAAGGCAACGTCTAAAAATATTTTTTATTTTTTTGTTGGTTTTTATACCAGTAAGTTGAACCAACATTTTTTTAAGTATGTCCAAATTTTTGAAGACTAGACTGCATTTAACTCTCGTGGGAGTTATTAAGATAAAAAATAAGAAAAAAAGAGGCAACATTATAATTCATTTCTTGGACCTTAACTGTGATTCAATATTCTAGAGAAAGCCAACAATATCGTTAAAATGCTAACAAATTTTAGAGATTGTTTTAATATAGTTTTATTTATTAACGTAAAACGCCGTTCAAAATGGATGTTTAATCTATCGTTTATCACCGTTGAATACAATTGTATGGTTTCAAATCAGTCGTTGAAATGAAATGTACCATTCTGCGAGCTTAGCACATTCATACATATTATTGCAAGTTGCACATCAACACATGCGGTGAATGGATTTGGGTCGCCCGTTAGATTGGGGATGAGATGAGGAGGTTACGACACCCCTTGATTCTCTCTCCCCCTCTCCTAACACACTGCCGGCATAAGGCCGTCGCGCTCTGAGCGCGACGGGAGGACGTGACCGAGTTTCCCACATTTCCATACGAAACATTGCACTTTGAAAGCGAAAATGTCCCCAAAATAGAATCATCCACCTCCGGGGACTAACCTCAATATTTGCTCATCATTTTATATGATTATGCAGATACTTGCAGTGAATAAATACGAGAATAAGCTGGAATCAAACATACCGACTCTGAAAAGGAAAATTTACCAATCGACGTATTTTAAATTATTAAACGAAAATTTAGTATTACTTTTTCCTTACGATATCGATAGCAAATTTTCTACAATGACTTTTAAAATACGCATATTTTTCATTGCCAGAAAGCGAGACGTTTTGCGCCGTATGTGATAAACGGCATGTATTACGTTACCGCGCTATACATTTACGCAATGTTTGTTAGAAGCGCACTCGGCGGGCTTGACGTGTGAAGTCAAAGTGACGCTACGCTTATTGCGGGCTTGGCTTCCCGGAAACCGGAAATCTATCACAACACTATCGTTGGTTGATTAAGAGGAACCTGTGACCTCATTTAAGGTGGTTCATTTTTTTTTTTGCATTTTAGCAAAACTTCGCCGTCTAATTGAATGCTTCAATTTGTCCCGCCTGCGCCTGTAAGAAAACGTTTTTTATATTCAATTTCCTGTAGCACTGCACTTCCTCTTTGATCACTTTGGTCGACAGTGTAACTTTTACTTTTCTCCTTTGTTCTAACCTCATATTTGGATCCTTTGGCCCATTTCACACGTATCGTACAAATCTACACAACACAGTTTAATTACAGTTTACTGACATTCTTTATATTATGTTTTTTATTTATTTAAAATTTATTCAGCGGCTACTCTTATTTATAAATATCAATTCATCCTATGTTATTTTATCGTGCCGTTTGGATTTTCACCATGGGACATGTAAATTGTAAAATGGGACTTACTTTGTGCTTGTTCGCGTGGAAGTACCCATACCGACCATACCTTTATAGTTTTTAAATCTTTTTTATCATAAAAACATCGCAAAAAATAATTTATTATATATATATATATTTTTTTATTTTTATTATATTGAAAACATATTATACATAATTATATACAATATTCCCAAGGAGTTTTTAAAAAAAAAAACTCATTTAGGGACATACAGATAATAATTTTTTTAGAGACGTTTTTAAATTTTAAACTATAATATTATTTAACAAAAGCAGAAAAATTAAAATTATGATGTACTACAAATTAAAAAGGGTATGAAAAATACTTGAAAATAACAGAATAAACAGAATACTAGGCATAGAAATAAATTCAAAATAATGTTTACATTATGCAATCTGGGAAAGAAAATTGAAAAAGTTTAAAAATTACATGGATGTATATATACATACTGAACTAGTACAAAATAAAATCTTTTTTTTTAATTAACAAAATATGCGCACACCCAATACAGTTTAATTTTTTTTATCAAAAACCTTGAAAAAATTGAAATTATGTATACAATCCAAAAAAAGTATATAAAAAGAAAAAAACACAAATAACATTTAAATAGTATTAAAAATTACATATACAAGCAAAAACGGTGAAATATTAAAAGGTATATGTTCAAGATGCGCATTCTCTATAAACTAACATTATTTATTCAAAGTACTTCTGGAAAAAATAATTCTTCAATTCGCACGTCCTGTTTCTATATTTTGAAATAGGTACTTTAAATTTTTGTGGCAATTTATTAAATTCCTTGAAACCTATGTATTGTAAAGATCTAGTACCAAACTTCGTAGACTTCACAGATCCAATATATATATTGTTTTTTGATCGAGTACTGTACCGATGGATGTCTCCAATGAAAGCTGGCTTTATGTTACTGTGCATTGAGTCGAGAGTAGTATTAATGATAGTGTCAGTTATCTCGAAATAGGAAAGCATGCTAAAAGGCATGATTTTTGTTTCAAAATAAATGATATTTTGAAACAAAATTTTTATTTATTCGATAGAGTATCAGAATTTCGGAAAAAAGTGATAATATTTTCCTGTACAAACTACTCAAAACTCTGCCTGTTCAAGGATAACTGTGGCTTTGCATCATTTTAGAACAATTTAATAGTAATACATTCGAAATTCCTCTCAAACATAACCATAATACACGCTTTACGTATAACGATGGTTTGGTAGTACCAAAAGTATGTAATAAGCTTAGTAATAAGTATGATAATAGAACTCTCAAATATTTAGTACCTCGAATTTTTAATTTATTGCCGATAGAACTCAAATTTAACACACAATGTAACAATAGCAAATTAAAAAAGCGGCTACTCGATTAAAAGTTCATATATGAATAGTAGCTTATATTTTATTGTATTTAAAAAAAAAAAAAAAGAAAAAATATACTTTTTTTATTATTTGTATATACATGTTTATTCTGATCTTTCCGGCTGTCAATTACATATGTTAATTCATTGTTTTTGTAAATGTAATCTCCACTAACACGCTACAGAAAGTGGCTTGGTGGGATTTTAGTTTTAGAAAAAATATGAAAATTGAAATGTTAAAAAAAAACAAATATCGATAAAATTTAGCCAGTCAATCTGATTTTGTAAAAAAATAAACTGAATTACACAACCATTGAATATTTATTGATTCTGATTATTGACCGTTAATATAATGTATCTTTATTATAAGTTTGTCCAAATAATTATTATTTGCGATCATTCTATAATTTCCTAGATTTCTAAACGTACTATTCATTTACAGTACACCATAATATTATATAATTATTTCTATTTCAAATCCATCATTGATTTCTTGTCCCATATTATGATGTAATTTATTTTCGAAATTAACCTTTTCCCTGCTGGCCCAAAAATAGTCATTACACATGCAAAAAATGAGAGATTTTAAGCCGGAAAAATGTAATATTCATAGGCAATTACTTTAATTATTTACAGTTGAAGTCAAAAATGATAACATTTTTGATCTAATTTTTAAAAATATGAAATGCTGCGATCTTATGATTTTATTGTCTATGGTAATTAATTCTAGATTGACTAATTAATTATACAAATTTTTTTGTTTCCAGGTCAGTAATATTCCTGTGGCTCTACGGAAAAGCCAGCATACCGACACTTATCGAATCATTTTTACATTATGATGATCACTAGATGAGAATACTTTTCCAGGTATGCTAAAAATATTGATTTTCCATCTGGGTGTATATAAAAAAATAGCACCAAATACGCAATTGAATGATTGATTTGCATACAACCACAATACACTTTATCTGTTTTGTATTCGAAAGCTCTTTTAAAGCATATTTATACTATACGGGCTGAACCCGGCAATGCTTTGCTCTAGCTAGTTTTGTGTACAAACTCGTATATATGTAGATTGAATGAACACGATCAAAAGTTTGATATCAATTACTATATTTAGTTCAAATTAGATATACATTATTATTTTTGAATTTTGGATTACATAGATTGTGAGGATATGCGGTGACAGGGTTTGACATTGTTTTTCTGTCATTGTCTTGCAGATGCCTGCCAGATGCTGTGCGAAAAAGACAACTGCGTGTCGGCGCTTTTATGCCCAACTAAAATAGACAAAATCGACGTTTCGTTGTACAGTTTTTCGCACTTCAAAACTGAACCGATTTTTTAACAGAGTATTAAAAAAAAAATCTGTATCAAGCAGGCAAGTCTTGCGTTTTTCAAAAAGAGTTATCATATTTGTATACCGTGCGCCCGAAGACAGCGGATAAAACCGGCCATTTTTACGGGTTTTTGGACGGTTCTAGTTCCCATAATAAACTATTTAAAAAAAAAAACGACGAACACGTCAATGGTAAATATCTATAGTGTGTTAAAAAATCACTGCTCTAGTGCCATAATCCAGGGAGAAAATACGGGAATACGTTTGTATAAAGGAAAGTCAGACCCCGTTTCTTCTTAAGATAAAAATATTACTAAATAATTATTTTTCGTAACCATAGAAACCGGTTCTAAAATAAAACCAGTGTTATATTAATACACATAGACGCACTAGACGAGTCGTGAAAGCGTGTAAAAACCGTGCGAATAAACGTAAAAATGATGGTGTAACTTTTCATTTGTAAGTAGGTACTTGTTTATGATTATATTCCAAAACATAAAATAATTTATTTTAAAATAAAGATTTTTTTTTACAAATGTCAAACTCTGATTTTATACCAACAGAGGTGCACTTTATGAAGGAATTCAAAATTTCAAAAATGTATTTAATTTCAGTTAATATTATTTTGACATTACCGAAAATCCCATAAAAATAAATAAATGTGCAGAAAGTAGGCGGAAAGAATCTAGTTGGGATCCACAAAACCCGAATTTTGTTTGTGAAAATTCAAATACAATTTTTTTTGTATACTAAAGAATAAAATACTCCCATTTTTTTGTATATGCATTGTCATCGAATGCAACTCTGGTGATGATTTACGCGTCTAACTTTTTTCTAATTATTACAATGAAGATATTAAGAATTATAAAAATGCCCAGGACAAAGCTCAGCAATATGCAAAAATAACCACGCGTAAATCGGTCCAGTAGTTATTTAGTCTATCGAGGACGCACATACAAACATTGCCTTTTATACATATATTAAATAGACAAGCTTCTACCCGGGGCTTCACCAGCGTGGTATTAGGGAGAAACTAGTTAGATAATATTCCTTGATTTAATAATCTATTTATTATTATTATTTTTGTTTCCATACATCTGTTTTTATTTCTTATTTCTTATTCTCTTGTGTTCCAGTACCAGAGCCCGTATTCTATAACAATTTCATTTTGTAAATTTGTTTGTTTCTCATGTATCCATCTCACTGTAACGCAATCGAAATCTTGTTTCGCTCATACGATACGAATGACTTTACGAAACGAATTAGTTACAGAATAAGCCTCCAGGTAGGTAATTATATATACAATATCAATCTCATAAAAGTATTAGCGTTTGTATTTAATAAACAAATTTAAAAATAAACACTACTGTAATAATACCAATATACAAATATCTAATTTATGTGTCTAGACGGATAAAAAATACAGTTCTTTATGTGAAATAAAACCAGAACCCTGAATGAGTTTTTTCGACACAATGCCTACTCTCAGAAAACATCCTGAAAAAGTAAATTGAATGGAGATAAATCCGCCTCCTGGTGTATTGGTTGGATCGTTCGCCTACCATGCTTAAGGTTCCGGGTTCAATTCCTGGCAGGGTGTACGCGTTTACACGAGAAAGACGCGCGCGATGGTGTAGGGTGTAGGTAATCATTGTTTCGCCGGGATATTCTGCCCGTCTTATCTCGGTGGCGATATCTCGGGACTATTTTTTGTCCTACCAATTGCTGTTTACTCGTGGACAATGGTCCTCGGACAAAACAGTATTGTATTGTCTACGTGTAAACGGCCTTTAAGATCCAAAATTCGTCGAAATTAAAACCCTACCTACGAAACTACTAATGGCAACTTTACACCACCGTAGATAGGTTCCTATAAAATGTTATGAGAAATCGTGTCATATGAGACTCAGAGCCAGTCATAAAAGAGGTTAGGTTTAAAAAAGTCATAACATTTTTTTTGCTATCAACATTTTGTCAAAAAATATATATTTATGTGTCAAACAGTAAAAATAACCTTTTCAATTTGTTAAATTTTGATTCAATGATTTTCTTCCTCGTCGCTGCTCAATACAACCAAACGTTAATATTCCTTCTGTTGAATGATAATATCGTTTTCATTTTCTGAATCTTTTTTAATCGTTTGAGCTTTCCGCCATCTTTAAAAAGTTAATAATTTTGGTTTTCTTGCTGTTCATCAAAAGATCGTTGTAAATTTTTTAATACAGAAACAGGCAGTTTTCCAGATTCCTTTTAAAATTTCGACTTCTTCCAACATATGGGTCTTAAATTCATTATTAGCTTAGTATTAAAAATGATATTCTAAATTTTTTGTTAGCTTGGCCAGGCCTTTTTCGTGATTTCTTTAAAGTTAATTCTTTTATTTCACAATCTTCATCACAGTTCTTATTCAAAAGCTTTCCGTTCTTAATATATTTCCACTCAATGGCATCTTTTTTGACAGCAATCGTCGTTTTAAATACTGAGTGCCTTTTTCATTTTCTCAATTATTATCGCTAACGGAGACGAGATGCATATTTTATAGACTTACACTCGCAGCACAGGGGCTGTACCTGGCCGCATTCTATATCTTTACGGTGAGACAGAAAACGAGAAAACACAATAAATTATATTTGTATTTAAACAAGATGATTAATAAAACTAATGACCTATTAAGTGCTGTTGATTATTTTGTAATCTTTATTATTTGATCAGTTTATCTGTCGCTGCGCTCTTCTTTAAGTCGCAATAGTCGGCAAAGGTGATTGTCACTTGTTTTATTTTTACTTTGTCCTATCAGCGCCTTGCTGTCTCACTTTGCTCTAGAAATTAACAAGCCGCGTACTTAATAGTGATAACATTCAACGTTTATCTACGAGTACTAAGATAAACATATATGTCTTCCGTGACTCCGCTTTCTTAAACGTGTAAATTGTAACAATTACCCATTTTAAAATAAATCTGTCTTTTCTACGCATATAATCGTTTTTATGTTTGTGTGCATTAACCGAGTTAACTCGCTCTACGTTCCCGTGCTCAACTTTATTTATTTTTTTGCTGGTCCTTTAGTTTACGTTGGAAGAACATATTGATATTCGTGTTAAAGAACATATGAAGTGTCTTCACAATAATAATTTCCCCGAATTCGTAAATCAATTTTAATCATGACTTTAATAAAGATACAGGAGTTCAAATCTTACAAAAAATAATAAAGGCTTAAAAGTAAATAAAATGGAAATATTTCACATCAGGAAAGCTTTAAAAATTCATGTAACAAAGTAACATGAATTTTTTGTGAAATTTACACGAATTACAAAACACCTGCCAATTACAATGTACATAATGGGTATTTAAAAAAAGATAAAGAGTGAATAATAGAAACATTAAAGGTAAAGTAGGTCTTTAGATGCATAAACATGACTGTAATCCATAAAAAAAACAATAAAAAACAAAAACGACTAATTCACCAAAACCCATCACAATACAAAGATAGAAAAGTCTGAAACTGGTAGTCCTTACATGGAAAAGATCGACCTATCTTGGTAGGCTGTTCAACAGGCTAATTATCCTGTCCACGGGCGTCGTAAAAGGTAAATAAAATGGTCGATGTTGCCTAACTCTCAAGTAGTTACTTCTGTGCATATAAATATAAATAAATTAACCCGTTCAGAAGGTTAAACATCATGCAACGCAATGCCTCTTCTGGCCCGAAAACTTGTGCAACAAAGTATGCCTAAAAAGAACAGAGGTGGATACTGCAATGGGTTTATGGAAAGGCACTTAAATTTTTTATTTTATTTAAAATATATTTGTTACATTTATTGAGACACAAATCCAAACTCCATTCAACCAAAGTCCTGTGCTGAGTAGGGACGAATTTAATATGCATAACACTTAAACAACATACATGTACATTAGGGTGGGCCGATATTTTTTTTTTCCGAATTTTGAAATGAAAGGGGTCTAAATAGTTGCCTTTTAGATTACTCGGAATGTGAAAAATATAAAAAAAAAATTGTTACTATTTTCTCAACCAGAGCTTGAAGTTTTTGAAAAAGTCGATTTTTTGCACTAAACCGGCTGTCGTTTCGTATTTAAGTAAGTAAATCAGTCCAATTACATTTTATAATGTGCATTAAACCTTATTAAATAAGCATCTAAGGACGTGAGTTGCACTTTGCTTTGTAATAAATGGGTAGCATTGTTTTAACGAGCCATTGCTTTCGTCAATATTCGCCAGGCGCTCAACGGAATTAGTTCCGTGGAGTGTAAACTTTTTGCATTTCGGTAGTTTTAAATCATGTTCGAATTTGTAATGTGATTAAGTTATATCTTTACTAAGTAAAAAATAATTTTATCAATACAGATGATTAACAAAATGTTCAGACAGTGATAAACTTCAAACCTCGGTTGAGGGCCAAAAGTAGTATGGAATATTTTTTTGAATAATTTTCACGTTCAATGTGATCCAAAATGCAACTTTTTAGACCCCTTTCACTTTCATGTCTAATAAAATAAAAAACTTCATACATCATCGGCCCACTCTAATGTACATATAACCATATATATTATAACATACAAAACAAAAACATCATTAAAAAATACACGGCATATCAGGGCCGCGATTATGATGGGAAGCTAAGGACGTCATACCTTCACCATGACGGTATAGTTGAAGATAAATTCTCTCGAGCGGTTACGAAGATACACTACCAAACCCCCCCCCACCTTCAAGTCTTGGGTAGGTTCATCAATGTGTAACAAGGGGAAGCGTACGTCACGGTACACATCTACGAACTAATGTGACATAGATTCATTATGACGTAATAGTTAAAGATAAATCCTCCCGATCGATTACGAAAATACACTACCGATCCCCCCCACCATCAAATTTTGATGTAAGTACATCGGTTTGTACGCATATCTACGCATTAAAAGTGACAAAAAATTTGTTCAACCTAGCAACTTTTCCTTAAATTCCGATTAATTAAAATTTTTGATGGTTCTGAGGTTGGCACTTTTTTTTAAAAGGCCTATTAAAAATATCAGAGAGAAATCAGTAAATATTGAAGTCGAATTGAATTCTGACATAACTGTCAGTTTTGAAAACGAAGGTGCACAGCTTATGTGGCTAAATTCTTCCCTACATATAACATATAAGAGCATCTTGGCGTAAAACATTGCCAATATAAAAAATAAATTTAGTGATTATATTTTTTCCATCTGTTTCCATCTTCCTGAGTGTACGTATCAAGACGTTAAAGGAGCCGGCTTTGTAATCGCTCGGTAGATAAATACAGACGATCGTTAAGCACACCGTTTTGGTAATTGTTAAAAATCATATAAAAATCACGTTCAAGCGAGCATTT
The DNA here is from genome assembly GCF_059751315.1 of Micrasema longulum. Taxonomy (NCBI): domain Eukaryota; kingdom Metazoa; phylum Arthropoda; class Insecta; order Trichoptera; family Brachycentridae; genus Micrasema; species Micrasema longulum. Next base: position 342,372 of record NW_028278485.1, read on the forward strand.
TTTGTTTTGATTGGGATTTATTGTAGTTTAAAATCTCTTTAAAGGAGGGAACTTTATATCACTGAAGCCTTTTTAAAATATAAATGAGAACTATATTAAATATTAATGGAGTAAGTAACGCGGACTAAATGTTCGGGGTCTTTTATCGGTTGGATTCGATCATATGATGTCGAGGTGACAAGTCGGTAAAACATACCGAGGTAGACAGAAATAGTACAGAAGTTAAGTGTATCGTCTCGATATGTGCAGGTGAAGATAGCGTTCATATCGCGTCACAGATACGCACAATAAATAGAAACAAATTTAATGTTTTTAGTAAAAAATCGTTTTTTTTTTTTTAAATATTGCCATTGAAGATGTAGATTTGAGAATTTCCTACCTTGTGCCAAAATTTTCTTCATCAAAAATTCATTATAGTAAAATATGCAGCTTCGAAATTTTTGTTTGCAGTTGACTTTTTGAATGACTATATTTCGTCTACCAAGCAACTCTTCTTACATAAATGTTACGTAAGCTTGTTAGCAATTTGAACTGCTGATATAAGCACCCAATAAGTAAACATGCAATGAAATGAATATGGTAATCTAGTTCATGTTGATATGACGTTTATCTGCCCTTACTGATAACCTCATTATTAAAAAATAACGCGTGATATCTTAATTCCAATATAAAATTATATGGTTATTTTGTATTAGGTGGCTCTAAATAAATAGTATGCTTTACAACATTGGTGCTGTTATTACTATTTTATTCCAACACAGATACACTACATGCAATTATACAGGGTGTTCTTTAAACCCTGTCACATCTGAAACCAGGATGATCAGTATGGGCAAGAAGACATATTAGCATATTTAAAAAAATATTTAGAACGAAGAAAATTAAAAAAAAATATATTAAAAAAAACAAATGGTTGCTAACTTCTGCAGGGGAAAAGCGAGGGGGCGCAGTTGCGCGGTTGATGGTGTATCAGACTCCCCCTCCCCCCTCCTTACGAGGTGAGCAACCATTTGTTTTTTTTAAATATTTTATTTTTAAAAAAAATATTCGTTTTAAATATTTTTTTGAAATGCTAATATGTCTCTAACTTGTCCATACTGATCATCGTGGTTTCGGATCTTACAGGGTATAAAGAACACCCTGTATATGAAATATATTTTTTAAATACCAAATAAATATAGGTATGATTAAACTCTCTTAAGGGAATTATTTATATCTAGTATTTTCTAACAAACTTGGATGGACAAACTCAAAATACTGTTGATTCAACCAGCTGGGCCCATATTCCAAAAAGTTAACATTTATCTCCAATTTTATCTACCAAGTTAAATGAAGTTTTCTGTGTGAAAAATAGAATATGCGCACATTAAAAAAAATATTGTCAGTTTCAGGTTACGAACGAAGATATCTTAAATTTTCATATCAATGTTTAAGCGTTCATAATCACAGCCCTGGGTCGCGATTACAAACGCTATATTCATCGGTACGTATTGAGACGGTATAAACTAACATCGATATTTATGTACGAAAATGTGTTTATTTGTATGAGAATTCAAAGTATCTTCGTCGGTCACCTGTAATTGAACATGTAAAGAAAAATGTAAAAAAATGCAAATATTTTTAATTTTTCATACAGAAAACATAATTTTGGTTGGTAAATAAAATTGAACATAAATTTTAAGTTTCCATTAGAATACGAACTACTTTTAAGGTGAAAAAAATCGGATAAATCCTACCCACATCACAATAAAAAGTAAAGTTATCACTTATACCAGTCAATGACCGATCAAAACCTCTCTAGATGCCTAGATTTGTATATTTTCTCCTCGAAAACTTTTCTTAATCTTTGTTATAGGGTGTAATGTATTATCATTATCATCATTCCCTTTCCGCACCTAATAGTGCATAGGGCACTGCATTGGTACACAAATCGCAGCGTATCTTGAGCATTTTTGTTACATGAAGGTAAGATGATCAGTCTTACGCTTCAGGTACCAGTCCAGGTACTATGTAATATTCTAGTGTAAAAAACACTCTTTTATAAACATATTTCATATCAACCATGTCAGGAATCGAACCCGAGACCTCTTTCATGATAGGCAAACGCGCTGACCATTACTCCACGAGGCCTACGTAATGTATTATATTTTACAATATTTTAAATAGGTTCAGTAGAACTCCGACTATCCAAATTGCTTTCAGAATTTCAGAAAAAAAAATTAAGACGAAAACGTATTGCGTTTCGCAAAATAACTACTTAACCGCCCAAAAAACGGATGATGACAGTCAAACAGCTTACTTTGATATGCGTATTTGAAACGTTAAACTACTGAAAAAAATTTAAAGTCACACAGAAAAAAAATACCGTTAGGTACTATCCAAAATATTTAAAAAAAATATTTTTTTTCATTTTCCATAATTTTTTCGTATTATATATTTGTTATTTCGTTACTTTATTGATTACTTTTCACTCGTTTATACTCGTACTCTATAAAAAAATCACAATACCTTCTTTAGTTATTATAACCCACAGTTAAGTATTTGTTTTTTTAATATTTTTATTTATTTAACTTTTTGTACATAATTTCAATTGTACATTGGCGGGCTTATTGCCAATTGGTAATTTCTTCCAACCAACCAATAAAATTTATCTGGTTTTCTATTGATATTAATAAATGCTTATATTATTTTGTATATTGCATTATGTTTATAACGATTCATTATTTATATCCTTATATACTCTTATTAAAAAAAAAATAGTATTTCAATTAGTTATCAGTTTGCTTTTTTGTTTTCTGGATTATGTTTTTGACTAAGTGTAATTTCAACTCTATTATTTTTTAAAGTATCTCACGTTACTATTTTGTTTTGTATTCTGGTATAATTATTTCTTTTAATATACTTTGTTTTTTCCCTTGTTAATTATTATGACTTAAAACGGACCACGGTCTAAAAGCCATAATTAGCTCGTGACTATGTGAGTTGTACATTCATTTGAAATGAATTAATAAATAAGTAAATATATACGGTAATTTTTTATCCACCGATAAATTGTAATATATTCAGGCTCGTTGAACATGGAGCACGAGGCATGGTACGTTTTTGTGTTGAGTAAATGAATATTGGAAAATTAATTTTCGCCTTATCAGCACGAAAACTCTTTATCAGCAATCGATCAATACTTGACACGGCACGGGAAGCTTTTCCCATTTCATGACACTGTTGTGAAACTAGTCAATATTAATATTTTTACAGGTATTTCAATAGAGATGGAGAACATCTCTGATAATGTGACGATTGGTGGTCTAAACTTGCGACCCGTCAATGTTTGGTTTAAGTGTACACCTGACACATTGTAGCATTCACCATTCTACCCATGTTTAAACATCATGTTTCTTCGATCTGGTGATTTCTAAACTGAACAATATTCCAAATTGATAATAACTCAATGTTTAGTACTGAATTTACATTTTCTATACTGGCAACTCATAAAAGACCGTAAATATCCCGTTCCTTCCCAAATCCTTCCTATTTTAAATTCTTGTTCTTCTACTCTCCCGTAAGCAAGTCATATGTGAAAAGTTGTCTCTCTAATAAACTCTTTATCATATCCTGCGTCAGCATATTTCGTACAAAGTGAAGTTTAGTGTTATATAAACAGCCTTAATTATACAGTTTGTCATCATCTACACGATAATCCGTTCTATAACAAAAGTGACTCCATATAAGAAACAATCGGAAGAACTTTAAAAGTGAGTAACAATTTCCATACAGTCCACTAAACTCTAATTCCCTCTTTTATCAGTGTACAATGCCTGAAAGGCCTTGAGCTGACAATACATTCATTATAAGCAACAGCAAGACCCTCTTTTTTTGCCTTACAAACATAGTTTCACTGATATGAAACATGTCGATCTCCTAAGTAATCATGTTCAGCTGCCTGACTGCTCTTCCTGACGGCAAGCCCAGAGGCAAGTTGGTTCTGTGCTGACGCTGTCAGAGCTATCAACCCGGAACATAAAATGGCCAAGTACTCGATATAATCTTTTATTAGCCTGAAAAAATGAGTCAGTTTGAACTCATTCCTTCGAAGTTGCAAAGATCCCCAGTATGCCCAAGAGCGATTTAGTGGGATTGAGCCACCTATAACTACCCTACTCCCTCATGCAGAGATACCTCGGAGTTTTTTTCTGAACCCCCTTTAACACGAGGGAATATCAGCTCACCTCGTGTAGACTCCATATCACCGAAGCACTCGCAAGCCTGGTCCTTTTGATACACGCACGCCGATTATTCCGATTATTTTTATTTATGTCTATTCTGGCTTCTCCTATGTTGTCTCCATTCTACAGGACACATATTGACCATATCGAGTCTATCCATCACCGTTTTCTAAGAAAAGTGGCATGGTTGTTTGCATTGCAAAGGTGTAATTATTCCTATTTTCAAATAGAGCAATCTCTTAAGCTGTCTTCATTGGAAAAACGTAGAACTGAAATGGACCTTATATGCATTTTTAAAATACCTAATGCTATAAGTGATGTCCCATCTCTGTTGCAATCAATTTCTGTTCATGTTCCTAACCATGTCACTAGAAGTCAAAATCTGCTATTTATTAAACCCGCCAAGAGCAACTTTTGTTTTTATGCCCCAATGTCCACAATGTGTAGATTAGTCGATTCGTCACACAACTTAGAATTCTTTGGGGTAGATCTTCCGGCTTTTCGTAGATCTCTTTACCTCTAAAACAGTGTGTGTGATGAAGATGGATTGGCATGGTTTAGCTCGAAGTCTTATAGGTCTCGTTTTATGAATATATTGTATACCATTATTGTATTGACCTTGTAACGGTTGTAATTGACTTAGGCCGTATATTTGATAAATAAATGTCTATCTTCAAGTATTTGTTCGATTTGTTTCGATATTCATCAACATTCGCATCTTGATATTTTTTACTCTATTTTTTGCTGTCCATTCGTTATACACGTTCAAACCAATGCAGCGCTTCTTTGTTTATTATTTAAAAAAAATATATATTTAATTTAAATTTATTGCAACAGAGAGGGAAAACATTTTTGAGAAGGGAATATAGGAGTCTAGGCATTTACCGGGCTTATGACCTGTCATTGGCTGGTTTAAGTGACCACTTTACACACTGTGTAACATTCACCATTCTGCCTATGTTAAAACATCGACATTTCCTCAACTCTTCTATCTGTTGACTTTTGTGAAGTAAAAGAGCTGAAACCTTTCTCAAGTGGGTGAGATTCATCCGGCTGAAACAATTTACCTACTAGGCTATGCTTGAAAACAATTTTCTAATTTTTATATTTCTTTTTTTACCAGGTAGTTAATTCAACAATGTTTTGAGTATGTCCACTTAAACCAGCCAATGACAGGTCATATCCCCTGTAAATGCCTTGACTGCGATAAATTTAAATATAAGCGACTCCCGAGGGAGAAAATCCAGCCAGTCTGCAAGCATTTGGACATACTTAATACATTGTTAAATATGTTTTATATTTATTTGTTTGTATAAAAGGTGATTTTTAACAGCAGTATCTCAGGGTCTAATTCTTTAAGATCTGTAGACTTTTTAAAATGATTTTACGCAATATTTTACTCTTCGCACAATTAAGCCGAGAAACAACTGAACGAAGCTATCTTTACATTGCTCGTAACTGGGTGGTTTCTTGAAGTAAATCTCCACATTACTTGTAACTGGGCGATTTCTCCAAGTAAATCTTCGCATAACTTAGAGCGGTTTTATTGCTGAACCACTTATTTCCCTATTAAGTGCTTAGCTCCTTTGTAACGCTTCCAACTTGCTCGGGGCTAAGTTCTAATTTCGTGCGGTCGGTCTATACTCTCTATATGAACTGTACAAACAAGCGTATAAACCCGCATAATAGTGCATCTGTATATCTATAGAAATGTGCCAAAAGTGTTCCGTTTTCGCGAACTAGGAAGTGCACTCGCCGTGCCCTACTTTCTTTCCGCGATTGTATCCCTTTGTGTTCTGTACTTTGTTACTTAGCTGCTACGTATATTCCTTAAGATTCAAATAAAAATAATTAATGTTGACTTATTCAAGATCTAAGGATAAAAGTACTCAACTAGGTACTTATTCAAATCTCGAAGTTCCTAAACCTCTTTAATGGAGTATTATAAGCATATATGAATTAAAATGATTTTTTTTTTTTTGCACCACAACAGGCCAGGAGGCCTAATTACAGTGGTGAATTACATCACAGAGCACCCAGGCTTGAGAAAAATCACATTTTAAATTTTTGTGTTCTCACCGGGAATCGAACCCGGAACCTTCCGTGCGTGAGTCAAGTGTCTTGACCACTACACCACGGATATTATCATTTATCATGTACGAGCTGAACCCGGCAATGCTTTGCTATTTCTAGATTTGAGTAGGTACATACTCGTATGTATAAAATGAACACAATCGAAAGTTTGATATCAATTATTGTATTTAGTTAAAATTAGATATGCACATTTACATTTGTTATTTTTGTGTTTCGGATTACATAAATTGTGAGGATATGCGGTGACGGGGAATTTTGATAGATATGTATTTGAACCTTGTTTTCCTGTCACTATATTGAAGATGCCTCCCCGATGCTACGCGAAATGCAACGCGTATTTAGTTGTCCTTCAACCGCCAGCCGGTTTTGACGTGGGCTTGATATTTTATTTGAAACTCAAATGTCTGATTGTGCACGTAAGCGCTTTAAATTTGTTCGGATAAAAGAAAAAATGAAAATTTATTTTTAAATATATAATTATTTTTGCAAATGTCAAACTCTGCTTTCTATATAAAGTGCACCCCGTTACCAAGAGGGGTGCACTTTATATAGGAATGCGATTGTTTTAAATGTATTAAATGTCAACAACTTAAACCAGCCAATGACAGGTCATAATCCCTGTAAATGCCTAGACTTCCATATTGCCTTCTCAAAAACGTTTTCCCTCTCTGTTGAAATAAATTTAAGTATTAAATGTCAATTAATATTAACTTGTCATTACTGAAAATCCATTAAAAAGGAACAAATTGGTTGAAATTATAAGGAATTTAAGGAAATAATCTGATTGGGATCCATAAAAAGCGAATGTTGTTAGTAAACATATAAAAACATACTTTTTTTATACACAAAAAAACAGCATCCTTCCATTTTTTTGTAAATGCATTCTTGTCGAATGTAGCCCTGGTCAAGGATGAATAAAACATTGACGCTCCTAACTTTTTTCTACTTAACAGACTGAAGATTTTATCAACTATAAATATGCCTATGGGCAATTTCATAATTTTACTGAAAACCGCATGTAAATCGGTCTTGCCATTGCCTTTTTGTGTATAGATTTAAACAATAGCATTATTTTACCCTACACTCCTACACTCCCCAATCTAGACGATTTGCTACATACCAATAATCGGAGTATAAAAGTGATTTCAAACATTTGTATCACTCGGCGACTTGCGTATCATATTGTATACATAATATCCTTGATAATTGACTAGCTTTTACTAGCGGCTTCGCTCACGTGGTATCAGGAAGAAATTAGTTAGGTCAATAATTAGTTCTGTCATTTATATAAATAAAAGTTCCCGATGAAATAATATGTTTTTTCGAGATATGAAGTAGCTTTTTATCGATTGCCGGTCTTCTTACTATCACTATAAAAAAAGACACGACGATCCATTAGTCTATGGCGACGTAGCATCGTTATTCTGTTCACAAATCTAAAATCCTACTACAAAACCAAAGCGAAAAGAAAACCACACTAACCATAGATAAAGCATGTCAATTATGTGTTGATATTTAATTTTTTTCATATATTTTTTGTATTAAAAAAAATATATATACATTATTGGAACATCCTAAACAAAGCAACTTTAATTAATGTATGCTATGCTCTAGCACAAACAACTATTAGTTACGGAATAATAGGATGGGGAGGAACAAATAAAACTACATTAGAGCCATTAATAAAAGCACAAAAAAGCTTTACTAAGAGTAGCCAGCAAAAAGCCTTACCAATACTCTACAGGCAGACTTTTTATAGAATTTCTAGTACTAGACATGAGACAAATATACATAAAGACAATTTTTAGACATTTCCATCAAAATCCTGACAGACATAATGACGGACAACAAATTTACGACACTAGGCAAAGACAAAAGACAATATTTCTGCTCCCAAAGAAAAAAACAAATTACGGACAAAGGCATTATACTTTTCTGGCCCCTAAGCTATACAACTTTTTAAGCAAGGACATATTGGCGAACAAAATGAAAAACAATATTTTCAAAGCTAGAGTACATAAATGGATTGCTAAAAAGACTAGACAGGAAGCCGAGGAATATGTTTCATATATAAGAATATAATTTTAGTTTCTTGAAAATCCTTTTTCGTTTTATTGATATGTATGTTTTAACTTTTTAATTTTTTTTATTTCTTTTGAATTTTTACACAATTGATGTGAAATTATGTACAATTATGTATAAATAAATAATACACTGACACTCCGGAACGTGCCCGTGGGCCAGTTGAGTGGCTATATCCATAAATAAAAATACATATATATTGAATGTACCTACCTATTGTATAAACATTTTTGTTAACTATGTATTTGTATTTTATATTGGATTAAATAAAAATAAAATAAACGAATATTATTATTTTTATGAACATGTACATTCTGATCTTTCCGGTTGTTAATTATTATAATAATAATGGTTTATTATCAAAAATTACAATTTCTTTATCTACTACATACATACTTAGGTAATAGATTTCTCTGGATTATGTCTAGTCTGCCTAACTAGGTACCACCTGTTTTAAGGCAGACATTTTTATGCGAAAATGAACAATAACATGACTACCTACTAGTTGATTTATCATAGAGTTATACAATATTTAAATATACCATATTTAATATAGTTTTTAAAACAGTTTGAATATTTTGTTAATTATCTCTGTTTATTAAGTTAGTCTTTTTGTTTATTCTCAAATGTAAAAATGTTTCAAAAAAGTATATTGTTAAGTGTCTTCGGCACGGGTAACCCCAGTGAGGTCACATTATTTTCATTATTGTTTAGTGTTTGTAAGAGTAAAATATGAATAAATAAATATTTTAGTAAGTTTTACGAATTTTCTCTGCCTAAATCCAGTAACTATTTTATTACAGATTTATTTAATTGAATTCGGGTCATGGTTTTGTAATGTTCGGGTAACATATTGAATATTTTGGGGCTCAGAAACCTGAAATTATATCTGTTAATTTATTGTTTTTATAAATGTAGATAATATTGTATAAGTTAGTATAAATATAAACCTCCGCCAACAAGCTACAGAAAATGTCTTGGTGGGATTTTAGTTTTAGTAAAAACATGAAAATTTGCAGGTCAAAACTGGAAAATGTATAAATATATCAATAAAATAAATATAATAAAAAATATTAAAAATTATACAAATTTCAGTATGGTTATTTTTGATGTCTCACTTTACCGCCTACTCATTTTCAAATAATATAGCTTATTGTTGATATATATACAAGTATATTATTTTTTGTTCTATGTACTTTTTTAATTCGAGCTGAAAAATAAGTATCCTATTGTACTTTTTATCTTTCCGGCTATCCCTTTACAAAGTAATCATGTCTATCGATTCCTCCGTTGAGATGTTAAGGAAATATAAACAAGCAAAGAAACACACTTTTGCATTAATAGTATAAAGTATGGATTTAAATTATCGCTACCAGGGTAAAATTATGCGATACAATTTAAAACACAAAGTCAGTTGCACGTGTTCTCTCAAAAGTGTAAATTAGCTTAAGTTCAAATGTTGATTACTTTGTATTTTTTTAAAGATTTGAAGTAATAATTGCTTCTGCTACTTTCAGTATTCGATGAAATGATATTCATCAAACACGTTATTTTTTGTTTTCCTTATTCTTGTATTTTTTAACCTTTTATGACTGATGTAGCATATTGCCTACATACCCACTAGTCTAGATAAACATGAAAATAAAACTGAAAAAATATTTGTCTTATTATTTTTACCAGTATCTCCATAAAAAACATACAATTTATCTAATATTTTTTTACTCCCTCATATTAGTATATATCGCACATCTAAAGAAAAAGAGTCATAACTCAATAAAGCAGACTTTCTAGAATAGCCAAAAAAGTAAATTGACACGTTTTGTTAAAACCGTGTATTTTTCATTGAATTTCTTTCTCTTTTTTTTTTTCTTTCCCTTCAACGCAACGCCAATTTGTGATATATATTTAGACCTTTTTTCAAAACCTAACTTTAACTTTTAACTTTTTGGACACGCATATTTGAACATTATTGCCAAATAGTAATTTCTTCTATTTTGACTACATTCAACCTAATTTTATTATTGTTTTTTAAAATTCCATACATAAAGGTAAACCAGTAGGTACTATATTGAGAATTGCTAATTTCACAGACTTCACGAAAGTCAACAGATGAAAGAGCTGAGGAAATGTAGATGATTAAACATGGTGAATATTAGTGTGTAAAGTGGCCATTTAAACCAGCCAATGACAGGTCATAAGCACTGTAAATACTTTGATATTTCTTTGGACAACTAAAGCGCGTCTTTCATTGATTATCTTGCCTCTGTGTTATTCCTTGAATGATCAAGTGCCTAATGGAATAGGTGCATCTTATTCTTATTCCCCAAGCTCCTGAAGTCACTGCGACTTGTGAAGATCTATTGTGACGGGTCCCCGTGAATAGTTCTAGCCCACCAAGCCCTGGACTATAAAGAGCCTGGCTGCTGTGTGGAAGGCGAGAGTTTACATTTTGCTAAATCTCCCCCTCCAAGCCCAGGTCTATAAAGAGCTTGACTACTGTCTGGAAGGCGAGAGTTTACATTTTGCTAATATGTGCATCGGTGCAGTTCTTAATGCAGCAATAAAATGATGAATTGCCAGTAGCCATTAGCCCATTAATTGAACATTTGTGTTTACATTGTTTATGTTAATGCGCTTATTTTATGATCTATAAAGATATACGTATTATTAGATGGCAATAAAGGTTAGAAAGAACTGATGTAGGTTTTTTAATTGTCTTGCTATTTTCACAAAAAACAAAGAAAATGAATTCGGAGGTTATAGCAACTCTACGATATATTACAAGTATCCCTGGATCAATACGTAATTTCTTTGTTTTCCTATTCTCAACGAAATTCGTTGGTCTTTGTTTGCCCAAATACACAACACACTGGCACTCTTCAGATAAGCGAGTATGGCTAGGAATCTCCATATTTTTCATCTTGAGAAAATATGGTAAGTTAATATTTTTCATCCATCACTCTATTTTATACCCGCCATCTTTGTTTATTAGCACACCATTTTCCCGCTCGGGCATGGAGGAGAATATGGCTCGGAAAACGATGCATAATATGGAAAACGTAAGATTGTTAAAAATACGTCAGATTTTTTGTGCACTACTCGTTTATTTTCCTGTTGAATTTAAGGATTTGACTATAAATTATATGAATAATGCCGCAATGGTACCGCTAGTGATTAAACTAGTATCGTCAGAGTTAAAACAATATTGCTCACTTGTACGCATTCTTCTAGAATATACTCTGGTCCGTGATCTGGTCTCCCTTCTATTTATGCCGGATAAATCATACTGAATTGGTGCAACGTCGTCTGCTAAGAAAAGTAACATGGATGCGTTGCCAACCCTACCGTTTTTTTTTGGTAGATCTATCGATTTTGGGAGCAATCTACCGATCTTCCGAAACCGAATGAAACTCTACCGTTTTCAAAACATCTCGTGTAATTAAATTACTATGTAGAAATGCTTTTATTTAAAAACAGTTGCTACGGTCTTTGAGGGATTGGCAATACGGCCTTTCCTCCTCCCTGTCCAGGATATTTGGGTCTACCGATGTATATTGTTGAATCTACCGATTTTCGCCCGATGGAGGTTAGCAACACTGCATGGATGATTGACTACATTTACGGATATGTTCAGTCAATATTAAAAAATATCACGTCTCCATAAACGTAGAAATAACATTGACTCCACATTCATGTCAAGTTTATTAAATGGCTTGATTGATGTATAATCTTTACTGGAAAAAGTGACATTCAATTTTTCTATCCGCTAGTTGCGAAATAATAAGGTGCTGGATCAGCACAGTATAAAATATGTCTTCCATGCACCAATTTCCAGATTGTGTCGTATTGTAAACTCGAGGCAGGATCTGGACTTTCTAGGTTGAAACAAACACGAAAATAGACCTGTGCACCCATTACAACGGGAAGTTAATAGACTCATTGTCTTTAGAGTAAAATCGAATTTTCTGTACGAAAATGTATTAAATTGTATCGTCAATTGAACGTAGTTATGCAGAAAGCAGCCAGTCCACAATAAAAAAAGAGATATTGGTGTTATCGGGTGCAGTAAGGTCGATTCTATGTTCTGCTAAAAACAGCTAGACCGCTTTTATACAAAAAAACTGTAATAATCACCCACTGAAAATAGTTTCGATCACAAAAACGGCATTTCTAAATTCGCAAAAAACACGCACAGCACTAAATTAAGTTTACGGTACTTAAAAATTATTAAAACTGGTCAAATACACAATTAGATTCTTCTTTGTAGTAAAGAACGGCTAAAAGGATCTACGATGCAAATGTTGATTGATGCAGAAAACGAGGAAGACCGAGGAAGACATGGCACGATCAAGTGCATCAAATACTTGAAGATGGACATGTCAAAAGTAGGAATAATTGGCGTGCGTGCATGAGAAGATGTATGAATGTAGAGGAAGCGAGGTCTGTATGCCAAGATATAGTGTTATGGCGTTCTATCCTCTCTGCCTACCCCTACGGGGAAACGGCGTGATGGTTTGTTGTTGTTGTTGTTGTTGTTTGTAGTGTAAAAAAAACGCATGTATTCACTGTTCATCATTTGTAAACGTCAAAAGCATTCGAACGGTTGTGTAGATTCGATTATTCACTCTTTTCATATAAGTGCTATTATCTCAGTTTTACTTTTCTATGGCTGGATGTTTTCTGCATACCTACTTTCAATTTTATTAACTATTAAAATTAAACTAAGCTTTCTGTATGAAAAAAATAATATGCTTACAATTTTTTTTCTAAACATGTTCAATTACAGGTTACCGAGAAAGATACTTTGAATTTTCATACAAATATACATATTTTCGTACATAAATATCGATGTTACTTTATACCGTCTCGATATGTGCCAATGAAGATAGCGTTTATAATCACGGCCCTGGGGTGCTGCTCTGAACCGCTCTCGCGGCACGAGAAAACAGTTTTTCTCGTGTATTTACATTGAAAAAAGACGAGATAATACGGCTGCGAGAGCGTTTGGAATACCACCCCAGATCTTATCTCGATATCGTTTTATTTTATAGATTGAGTTTTTTACCGACGTTTCTTGATATAACTGTGTTTTAATAATAATAATTTGTCGGGTTGTGGTCCTGTGGCTAGTGTCTCGGACTCACGAGCCAAAGGTCCGTGGTTCAAATCCTACTCTACCCCAACTTGGTTCCCAGTTTCTAATAGTGAGTTATTTACAACTCGTTGAAAATGGCCCTAAAAAATTAACTATTTGGGTAAATCATAAGAACGCAAATATTTCTTTTTTTTTTTTTAAATAAAAATAAAAATACGCATACAGTTTTATTCCGCGTTTATTTTATTTGTGTTTTATTTTATGTCTGTTTTATTTCATATTGGTACATAAAAAAATGAAATCTATTTTATTGCAACTGAATAGACTGCATAGTTCCAAATAAATTATTTTCTATACTTTTCACACTTAAATGCTCTTGAATATTATGTTTTTAATTTATCAACGACGGTCATTAACATAGATAGCCAAACTTGGCTACCGTACACGTCACACAGCTAACTGTTTATTCCATGTACCATCCGTTCGTACAAACTATGCCCAGAACTCTTCACTTGTGCGCTTCGCTATAGAGTATAATTCAAACTTATTATATTGACTATTTAGATTGTAATAGCATTACTTTCAAAACGCGAGCTCTAAAATTAATACCTAATGCTAGTCTTTAGGTCTTTGTTAATATTTCACATTATATACGAGTATGTTCTATTGAACAATTATTCTTACAATGTTACAATTTTATAAAGTTCACAAATATTCACCTATGCACTCTAATTTTTCAAGACAAAATTTATGTTTTTCACATATACACACACCCTCACCCCCATTTTTACACCCTAATACATACCCTCATACACACACACAGGCCCTCACCCACCCACCCTCTCTCTCTCACACACTTGCACGAATTCTTATTCTATACCTACATGTTTATGTAAAATGTATTTATTGTAGATATCTATTATTGGTTGCATTTTATGTTTTTTTGTTTGTTCATGTATATTTGCTGTATTTGCTGTTGGTATCACAAATAAATAAAAAAAACATTGTCTGTGTTATCTTTGTTTATACAGACGCTTTCATTTTCCTTAGAATTCACATAAGCTTTACCCATTCTTACGTCAAATTAATTTATTTGACCGACAAGAGCAAAATGACACGAATATAATACATTTACGAACATATTGCGATGTTTACACATATGTCCACTTTATTGACATCAAGTAATTGCGGAGAGTGGAGACACAAGTCTAATATAATAATTCAGATCGGCTGTCAAAACATGTGATTTTGTAACTGTCGATACACGACAAAAGTGATTTATGTATCTTATTGAATTCGTCGCGAAGACAAATGATTGTAACTGCTTTCGTTCCCTGTCTAAAGTTAAAGTTGAAGCGTCCTTGTGCCCGAATATAGATGGACGGTAAATTGTGATGATCTTATAACGTCCATTCGTTCTATCAAACTTCGCTTGGTGACTATTCTACAGCTTGAGTTAAGAATTTAACGGGACGTTATAAATATATTTTTAAATAAAATAAGTTCCGCCTCGTTTTCTTGTGCTATCGCGCCTGCCTACCATTCAAAACGTCGTTAGCTTTATTTCCGACATGGTTGGCACACAGATAGTGGCGTTTTTTTTCATAGGGTATTGTAATGGTACTTTGATTGCACCCCATCGGCGATCATTTGGCCAATGCGTCATGGCGTCAAATTACGGAGAAGGTAATGAGCCCAGAATCAGCAAATGAAAGCTTATACCCGAAGAAAATTATACAAACAAAGAAACCTTTTGAATGCGTGTCACCATTGTGGACATCACCAGGGCCTGCATTAAATAAAATAATAATTATTCAGATTTTACATGAAGCCAAGGTGATCTGTCTAATAGCCATATTACAGGAATCAGAAATCTGTGAAATTGGTCAGAAATCCATCAAATCAAAGAACAATGAAAGTATCCACCCCTTTCCCGAATCTGTTCATAAAAACTTGTGTCTTTCTTCAGTTTCGCATATCACTATCAATTTTTTAAAACTAACTAAGCGAAAATTTAACATTTCTTTACAATCAAACCGTGGAAATAACAAAACAAAGAAACTTTAAAAGCTTTCATTGTACCCCTTACTGCGGTATTGTCAATTTGTGATCAATCAAATACACATGGTCAGCACAATCACCTTTTTCTAATTTTACAGTATGACAGTGAAGGAATAAAAATCAAAGAACAGAATGAAAAAGAAATCTTGTAGCTAATTTTCCAAAATTTGGCTATATATAATACGATTTATTTTCTTCTTCTTCGTTTTTTCATGGCCTTTTCACATCTCAACTCGGGTGTTCTGGCCAGATTTATTTTCTGACTGATCAGTCTTGTTCGCATCCTCGCAATACTAGGCGTACGCGCGCGCAGATTCTGATTCTGAATAAAAAAAAATAAAAATAAATATTTAATCACAAATTTGTTGGATTCTTTTTAGATTATATCGTCTTATCAATGTAATGCAAGCTTTTTTTCGATTTTTGTATGCGCGCGCAGAATCCTGAAAAATATGATTAAAATTAGGTAATGTTCCAAAATGTAGCATTCCCATGCATGATTTGAACCAATTTGTGTATTTTTTACACATCACAATAATTTCTGGGTTCGTTCAGTTCAGTGCTACAAAGTGGCATTTATTTATAATCAAATTTGACAAAATCGTTGTTATATATTACAAGTGCCCCGACTCAACACGGATTTTCTAGCGAGTCGGAGCAAGTTCACAGACATGGGTCGTTCCTGATTGTGTCGCTATAAACTGTGTCTCTGTCCTTAACAAATGTATGTATAATGTAATTAATAAATAAAAAAATAAAAAAAATAATATTGATTTATTTATATACACAGCACGCAATGCTTTTTACCTTACAAATATACATATTTAAAGTCATATAAACATTTTAATATAATGCGAAAAACATAAAAATCAAATTGAAAAGTACTATGTTACATAAATACTACAACACAGCAGTTTCGTACAAAGAACATATTTAGATATAAAAAAAAAATTACACAACGTGTGCAGATAAAATTTTAAAAAGAAGAGAATTTTTTAATTTTTTTATTATTATAACTATTATAAAAATTGTACAAAACAATTGTCTATAGTGTTGTGGCAAATGTTATTAAAATACGTACCACAGTATATATAAACTGTAAAATGAGAATTTAATATTCCAAAGCTTCACCAATTTAAAATTTGATAAAATAGGTGCTAAGGGTTTACGAAGAGCCTATGTCCACTGATCCTGTTAAGTTTCAAAACATCCCGAATGACCTCAAACGTCCATACTTATAATAAATATCGACAACCACCCGATGGACCTAAACCTGGTTTTCACTGTCATGTAACGTGTCCTAAAACAAAGCCACTCGTATTTGTTATATCTTCAAAAAATAAAAATTAGTACGTCATATACCGAAGATTACCGTAAAATATCGTATTTTACCAAAATCTGTTAAAATTACCGTAAAATACCGGGGTAATTTTACCGCCTTGCATCTCTAGTTGTAACGCTCTCCGGTTGAGTTTAGATAAAAAGTAGCTGGTCGATATTCACGAATATAGAGGCGCCAGTTTTTATTTAAACTCAACCGGGCAGCGTCAAACCATATTACAGTATTTCGTGCGCCTCGAACGTAGACCCCGTCTATACATAGGTATGTATTATACCAATGCTAATTATATCCCTAGGTTATATTATTATATCAATCGAAGATTCTAGGGATAGCAATCGGTAATGATCGTTCCCCAATTATTAAATTTAGGAGCTATAAACATTTAAGACTCTTATCTTGTAATCGTTTTTCAAAAATGCCCTGGAATTACTCAATATAAAACTGTTCATTAAACGGTAAAATATTAATCATTCTACGTAGCGATTTCTCGTCGAAAAAATCAAAATTTGATCAGTTTTGCTGATCCTCATAATATGGCTCTTACGTTTCAGGCACCAGTCCAGGGAGTGGAGAAATAGTGCATTTAAAAACCATCTGTTAATTAAAAAATAATATTGATCTTTCGCACGAATCGAACTAGCAACCTCGGGCGCAGTGGGAAAACGCGATAACCATGAGCCAAGAAGCTATCACCTGATTCCTTTTTTCAGAAATTTTAACTGAGAGTAACCAAATGTTTATACTACGTTGTTTTTGTAATTATATATTTGTGTTGATAGTGAAAATATTTTTAAAAACTCCAGAAAAGTCGGTTTGAATTAAGATAAAACCAAAATATATATTTTACACTGTCTTTATATTTTAACGGAAGTATAAAGAATAACTCTCTCTTTGTCAGGTTGAAGCTTATTCATAATATAATGTTATGACTTTGTCATATCCTATAACCTCCAAGGTCGGGTCGATATTATTAGAATCTTCATTGTTTCTATTATGAATTGGTCTTCATTGTGACGCCAATTCTCTTCGAGTAGATGATGTTCAAATTAAATTCAAGCATATAGAAACAAGAAACCAATGTGTCCATTTCGTGCAGTTTTTGGTACACAAGCACAACTATTAAACAGTCTGTTGATGTCGGTCCTCCGGTTATTGGTCAGTGCGCGTTTTATTCATTTTTATAGTAAACCTTATAAGCACTTAACTGCTCGTCGGTTCGTCCTATTCTTGAATACGCCTCTGTAATGTGATCTTCTACATATGTTATACATATGAATCGCATCGAGTCTGTTCTGCATAAATTTATAAGAAAAATTGCTTACAAATTCACAAGATATAACTATTACCAGTATGGAACTTTTTCTTAATCTATCGAGTTTTTCAAAAAGCCAATTTAATTCAGATAAAATCTGCATCTTTGAAATACTTAATGATATTTATTTGATCTCTCAACTATTCTTTAACAAATACCTCTTACTGTTCCTTCACGTAGACTCATCGTAGGTCATCACTAATTATGGTTACCTCTTACAGCTGAATGATCAGAATTGTTGACCCAGAATTATCAGACGTAAATCAAGATCTGAATTAATTTAGTGATAATTTAAATAACTTAACTAGTCAATTAGGAAATAAATATTTAATAAATTCCTTACACTTTTAATCAACCTGGATCCCATAATCTTTGTCCATTACCTATATATTTTTTTATTTATAAATAAAAATATAAAAAAAACACAAAATATTTTACAAGTATAATACGTTGAATTACATTCCCAGGAATTACAACAACTCAATTCGGGACATAAATAATATTAACATTTAGAACATAACACATAACACATTTATTTGTGTTAGCTTTTTCTTTTATTGTTTTTTTAATATTTTTATGTAACTGTAAACACTTCAATTGTCTTTTGTTATATTATAATAATAAAAACACAAATATAGTTTTATTCCACTTTTATTTTTAAAATTTACCGGTGACCGGGTTTCGTCGTGACCGACATTGTTAAACTGGTGGGAGACTAAACAAATTTCTATGTTATATGCAAGTGCAAGCGGGGGTTGTATCATGATTTTATATAATTATAGGAATGAAAGAGTTTAGATTAAAATAATTTATGTATAAAGTAAGAACAATTGTATAAATTTAAGTTAAAATGTATTTGAATTATATGTATTTAAATTTTAATAAAACTATTACAGTTAATTCTTATTAAATAGTGTCTTATTATAATTAGTTGTATTATTATAATTAAAATGCATTTCCACCAAGAAATGTCAAAAGAAAAACTCAATCTGTTATAATATATGCTTAAAATGGAATTTATTTAAATATTAAAAATAAATAAACCTCTAAGGTAACCTAATTCATATTTAAAAAATACTTAACCTATTAATTTTGTTTACATGTCTTTTAATATTGCCCGATTTTTTAGAACTATTTGTATAATTTACTTTTTTACCTTTGAAAAAAAGAATTACCCATAAGAAACCAGTAAAGTGTCTCATTCTTCTTCTTATCAGCCCGTTTCTCTCCACTGCTGGATATAGGCCTCTTCCAAATTTTTCCATGTTTTTCTCTCTTGGGCACTCTGTTTCCATCCATGGCCCACGAGTTCGACGACGTCGTCAGTCCATCTCCTCTGTGGTCTCCCTACTTTCCTGTTACTTTCGTATGGTCTCTAGTTTTGTATTCTGGGGGTCCACCTATCGACTTTTTGTCTCGCCACATGACCCGCCCACTGCCATTTTTGTCTTCCTACTCTTTCTGCGATACCGGTCACCTTTGTACGGCGTCTTATCTCCTCATTCCTTATTCGGTCTCTTAAGGAGACGCCCAACACTTGTCTTTGCTGAGTGCACTTAATTTTGTAAACACTTCTAGCAGTGAGTGACATGGTTTCAAGACCATATGTTGCCACCGGCAGAATACAAGAGTTGTAGACTTTGGCCTTCAGATCATTTGGGATTTCCTTATTTCTGAAAACGTGTTTCAGCTTTCCAAACGTAGCCCAACTCAACCCGATTCGTCTAGGCTGTTCCGCAGTTTGATTAAATTTTCCCGATTTAATTTTGTGCCTAAGGTAAATGTACTCGTCAACAGCACCAGTAGTTTTACTTCCAGTACATATGTTGCTAGGTATTGGACTCAAAATCGTGGTTTTGTCTATATTCATTTCCAGACCGATCTTTCTAGAGGCTTCGTATAATTATTTTACCTTAGATTCCAGTTCATTGACCTCTGCACTTATTATTACTATATCGTCTGCAAAACGGAGTAAATTGTAGTGTAGATTATTATACATTTATATGTTTAAATCGTTGTTGTGTTGCACACGAAATATAATAAGATTAATTGGGTCCAGATTGTACATAATACGTCATGAAAAAGCATTTTTTCTGTATGCCTGATACCGCACTAAACTAATTTACGAATTACGAGCATTCGTGGATCCCTTTTATTTTGCCTCAATTACCTTCATTTTTCCCCTTTGTGACAGCCGAGGATACCGCTCTCACGTGATCATTGTAAATAAGAAGGAAAGTCGCATTTTGGAAGCTCACGAGGATTTTTCACTGCGTTGTATATTACATTATGTAGTGATGTGGGTAATTTGATTGAAAACCCCTTACAAAGGGCAGCCGAAGAAAATGGGTTTATCTAGAATATTCCTTTACCGTTATTTTTTATATTTCTTCTTCAATAAATAATGTGCGTGGAATCTGCGTGTTTTATATATAATACACGACATGTAGTATTTTCCTTTTTAACATAATATGTATGTTTTCCTTCTAAAAATAGTAATAATACCGAAATCTTATTTTTGAATGGTCAAAATTATTACATTATAAGCAATATTTTTCAGCAGAAAATCCACCTTTGTCGTAAACACCCATTGTACCGTATCGCGACACTTAATAACACAATAGATCTTTGAATGCAGCCTAGGGACTGGGTTTTATGAAATACTTTATAAAAAAATATGTCAACCTTGTTAATAATATAACAAACATTATTTTTCAATGGTACCTCGTACGTTATAATCAAACGTGCTAACTACCACAGAATGTACCTATTAAATGATCCTGTAAAATCGTACTTAATAAATAATAAATTGAATAAAACATGATTATTTGTGCCTTAATTTTTTTTTTTTTTTACAAAGATACAAATATTTCATAAAATAGTAACGTATCCCAAACTCCGTGGGACTAAAAGCCCTGTGTATAGTCGGAATACAACATAAAGTGGAAGCATACTATTATTTGAGAATACTACCACCATCTGGATAACAAGCAGCACCACCAGCACCATGTGTGCACCATATTATGATTAATAATAAATACATTTACGTAAGTCTCGTAGCAGTCTCCTGCAATGGTCTCTTCCATCAGACAAAATTAGAGTTTAATAGATTGAACCTAAGAAAACAGAAAACACGTAGAAACACTCGAACTTTGACCAAAAATGTATAATAAATGTAAATAAACTAGAATCCCATAAAACAGCATTAATTAAAATATTTGAGGTACGAAAATATATTAAAATACCTAAAAAGATTACATGCTTTATTTTTTAAGCCACTTTCCCATTTGAGAAAAAATAACCATCAACTGAGGTGTGATTCCATTGTACCACTTTTGCTGGTGATGTAAGTATAAAACCCTTTTCAAATTTAATAATGTGACTTACCAAACCACTTTGTTCAAACACTGAAGACCTCGGCTCTTTGTTTATAGAACGGACTCTCGAACAAATTTACTACTGAAGCTTTGTTTTGCTGAAATTCTGGCAAAAGTTAGTATAGAAAATTGCAGTTTTGAAGATTAAAAAAAAACCTTTTCTATTACGTCCTTTGTAGATATAAACTCATTTTTTTTATGTATATTAATACACGGGATAGGAGTTTTTTTTTTCTCGAATGACCTTTGATTATTGAGATTAAACGCCATGTAATTTATTAAAAAAAAAAAAGATTTTTCGTGTCTGTTTTAGAGACTAGAAATTTTGTTTAAAACTAATAATCTGTTTTCCAGGATATGAATAAATGTATAAGATAGGTCGATGTATTTGTTTCTTATTTTTAGAATGATAAATGGGTTTTTCAGTCTGAAACGACTAAAATTATCAAACGATGCGAAGATTTACACTTCTGACTAAGTATTTGAAGCCAACCCGATTTGTTTTTCCCATTAGTTTTGAAATATTTTATATAAAATAAAAACATTCCAATGAAAAACGGGCTGTAGTCTTGTGGTAGCGTTGTGGAAAATGGGTGAAATCTTCAATTCCGATTCGTTATTTAGGCATACATATGAAATGTTAATTTTCTTTTGCCTTCGTGCTTGTCATTCTCGGTAATTAAATATCTTGGCTTGTTGTAGAGCAAAAACTGCACAAAAAGGACAAGACTGTTAATACCATTTCGTTGTTTTGTATTTATTTATACAAGTTTAAAGGTTTTTACCGCTAGTTTTTTTAAAAATAAAATTTGAACTAACTATAAATTTCACGTGAGTTTCAAAAACATTGAATATAGGTCCCCTCTTCGCATTATGTACTAAACTGTTAGAGCTTTACTCATAAACTTGGTGCAAAGTTACCTCTTGGCATAGTGGTAAAATACGGATGGTTATACCATCCTTATTATACTAATATAATGAGGATGGTATTCCTATCCTTTTTTCTGCCACTGTGCCTAAGCAATACTCCCTCAGCCCTTCAGCCTCCGTGGTGTAGTGGTCAAGACGCTTGACTCACAGACGGAAGGTTCCGGGTTCGATTCCCGGTGAGAACACAAAAATTAAATGTGATTTTTCTCAAGTCTGGGTGTTCTGTGATGTAATTCACCACTGTAATTGGGCCTCCTGGCCTGTTGTGGTGCAAAAATAAAAATAAAATGAAAAAATACTTTGTACCAGGTTTATAAGTAATGAAATAAATCAGTTTTAGAGCATTGTATACTACTTATGTACTCTAAGGTGTAGTATACTGACGGGGAGGTGAAATGTAAACAAAAAAATGTCGCTCATTGACAATTTATGTTCTATACGTTATTTTGATCTCGCCTTTTCCATTTATGTCCATGAATTTATTTTAAAGTTTGGTTGGTTTTTTATTTGTATTTTTCAAGATTTTCTAGAAAATAATTTGAAGAATTGATCAAGTCGTCGTTGTGTTGAGCGTTCATTTACGATGGTAGTGTTTGTTTTGTTCCCAAGTGTGCAGATATTTGCGTTCTGTTGTAATTCGCCTCTTCTCCGGAAAAATATGCTGCATTGGAAGAGTGCCAGAAGCAAGTTAGAAACTGAAATAATTCGGAGCAGTGTTTTCCTTGTACATAAAGGAGTCAGCGTGCATTTCATCTGACTAAGGGCCATTACCCATTACCGAACAGGGAACTTCTGACAGTACATTTACGAGAAGATTTACTTTGCGCAGCGAATTTTAATTTCACGAAAATTTCTGTTGAATAATTTATTTAGTTTATAAGTGTCACATAGTAATAATGTTTTAATTTTCCAGGGCTCGTATTACAACGTATTCAACAGCGTTATCTTCAATCTATCCATATATTTATATAAAAGGCAATGTTTGTATGTATTTCCTTCATAGACTAAATAACTACTGGACCGATTTACGAGCAATTTTTAAAAAATGATAAGTTTTGGCCTGGGCGAATTTATAGTTCCTTATATCTTTAATCTATAGAAAAAGAAGTTAGGACCGTGAATGTTTTATTCATTGACCTACCAGGGTTGCATTCGATGAGAATGCATATTTAAAAAAATTGGGAGGATGTTATTTTTTACGTATAAAAAAAGTTTGTATTTGAATGTTTACAAACAACATTCATTTTTTATAGATCCCAATCGGATTATTTCCTTAAACTCCTTGTAATAGAATAGACAAAAACTCACAAGTCAACCGATTTTGGTATTTTTTTAGGCTAAGTATCAAAATAAAATTATCTGTATCAGTACGTTTTGATTTTTTTTTAAATAGTTTGTATACCGTGCGCCCAAAGACAGCAGATAAAACTGTGTCTAATTTCCATAATAAACTATTTTTGTAAAAACGAAACAATAGGGACACGACAATAGTAAATATCTATAGTGTGTAAAAATATCACTGCTCTAGTGTCATAATCCAGAGAGAAAATACGGGAATACGTTTGTATGAAGAAAAGTTGGACGGCGTTTCCTCTTCAGATTTAACATTATTAACTATACTTACAAAACTTTACTTCATAATGCTTTTATGTAACCATAGAAATAGGTTCGGTGTTCTTAATAAAAACCATTTACCTATCAATACACAAAGACGCACCCGGAACCTTCTAAAATTATGACACTTATCTTATGCCCAAACGCTCAGTCCTGCCCAACGCGTATTTTTTAACCGCCAGTCGGGTTTTGACGCGAGCTTGACATTAAATTCGAAACCGAAATGCTTGGTGTCGTGAAAGTGTGTAAAAGCCGTTCGGGTAAACGTAAAAAAGATGGTGTAACTTTTCATTGTAAGTAGGTGCCTAGGTACTTGTTTATGATTAGATTCCAAAAGTTAAAAAATTCGTTTTTAAATATTAAATTTAAGTAGGTATCTAGGTTCTTGTTTATGGTTGAATTCCAATACAGTAAATAATTTATTTTCATACACAAAATTATTTTTGCAAATGTCAAACTCTGCTCTACCTACCAACAGTGGAGCATTGTGTGTAAGAATCCGTTTTTCAAAAATGTATTAAATGTCAGTTGAAATTATTTAAGCATTTTTAACAATCCATTAAAAATAAGTTAATATGTAGAAATTAAAAACTTGTAAGGAAATTAATCTATTTAGTATCCATTAGAAATAATGTTGTTTGTAAACGTTAAAATACATTTTTTTTAATGTACATAAAACAACATGCTCCGAATTTTTCAATATATGCTCTTTAGTCGAATGCAACCCTGGAAAATCTATGAAAAACACATATATGCTTCTAACTTTTTTCCGCTTAACATATTAAAGATGTTATTATTTATAAACCTTGAGGACGTAAATTAAAAAATCTGTCAAGCCATTTTCGAGTTTTTGCGAGACTAATAACGGCGATTCATTTTTATATATATTATAGAAAACCGAACCTGTTTCTAAGGTTACGTAAAAGCAATATGAAGCAAAGTCTTGTAAGTATACTTAATTATGTTTTATTTCTGGGCAACGAAACGTCGTTTTATCTTTATAAACTTTCGATTGTGTTAATTTTATATATATATATATCCGAGTATGTACTAAAATCTAGCATTATCGAAGCAATGCCGGGTTCAGCTCGTTGTCTATAAAATAAAATCGTATATAGTGCCAGTGTCTTACTGCCATAACGTTAATTTTACACCCTGAAATGATATAATTTTTCGTATTATATTTTCATCTGTTATAATATTGTCACGTTTCTAATGAAATTTTATACAAATGTAGATACTAATTTCGTAATTAAATATGTAGTTTTTAAAGTTAATCGCCTTTGAAAATTAATTTATGAATAAATTATTTTTAAAATGATAAATATTGTAATAATTATGCATCGATATATATGCATACACTAGATGCAGCATTAAGCACCTGTTATGTCTTCTATTCAACCTAAGTTCCGGAACCTAACTTGTAGTCAGTAAGTGAAGCGGTGTAAAAAGGCGTGACATACAGCTTTGAACTTACAGTAAACTAGCATAGACAGTTAGTCGTTTTTACTTTACTACGCGTTTTGCACGGCAATGTTCACGCACGCGACAAGGCTCATTTTTCGGAACTTAATTTCTAATAATCATTATATGAAGTATCATCTCTAATTAATTATACCTCATTGTAATTACACAATCATTTGTTTTATTTGAAATTATCAATGCTTAAATATGTTTATGTATATAATAACTCATTTGATAAAAAAAAATATGTCTATTAACTATTAAGTACTTAGTACCACATGTATATATTATGCCTATTATTTTTTATTGTATCGCTATGTATTTGTTATCGCCACTAAACGTTCTACTTTCTGGTTACTTATCATTTTTATCTTTTTAAATTGTTCTCGGTTTATTAAATAGTTTTTTCATTTCGATTTTTGTAATGCGCTATCTTGATTTACTATAGGTATTACGCATTATCTTTTTTATTTTTTTATTTATTGAAAAAAAATTTTTGTACTCCCAGGAGTTACAACAAATTCATTTTGGGCAGAATAATATTTACATAAGAGTATGGTAATAATCACAATATAATAACAAATAATAATATAGTAACAAGTAATAATATGTACATGAAAACTGAACTAAGATAGCAAGCAAATATATAATACAAAGAAATTTAAACAATTTTTTTATTTTACAAAATTAAAAAATTAAAACTATATATTTACATATTGTAAGAAAGAAATATCCGAGGAAAAAAGAGAACTTAAAACTAAATTTCACCTTCCACGTACCTCCTCAAATAGTATTTTTTTTAAATGAATACAGTCATTTTTTGGCGTTTTTTTTTACTCCGGTAGCCTGTTGTACTCACCACAAGCAAGGTATAGCAGAGACCTTAGACCATACCTTGTGGTGCGTGATGTACGTGAATATTTTGACAATGTCGCGTATTATACTGATGGACGTCATGATTAAAGATATAGCCAATATTAGTGAGAGAGTCTTGCAATCGAAGCACCGTTTTTGCAATCTCATAATACGGTATGACCAAAAATGGGAGAATGTCAGTAAGTTTGTAAATGTCTTTGACATGCGTTTCCATTGGTATACTGTATATGTTTCTTATAGCTCTATTTTGTGTTACTTGTATTTCTGATAGACACTTTTTTGTGGCAAATCCCCAGATGCACGACAAATATGCCATATGAGAGTGTACCATTGAAAAATAAAATGCTTTTGTAAAAGCCCTCTGAGCGTATACATGCTTAAAAAAAAATTCCTTTTTTTAGTATTATTTTGCTTTAGGAATAACGTTATAAAGAAAATTCGTTGTTAACTATTTGTTTCTCATAAATATTATTAATAATTTTACCGAAACCCTCAATAATGCCCTACTCTTAAATGTAAGTTAATAATATCTCAGTTTGGTAAATGAAATTTCATCATGAAATGAATCGTGATTAAAATTATGTTCGATTGGCTTTGTATAATTTTCATTTTCATACAAAAGTAACTTGTTTGAGTGTGTAATTTATGGCGTACGTAAACTTATCAATAGCAGATCGCCTACTCGTGTAGTACAAATTTTATTGTTTGTAGCGCGTGGAAATCCGTGTGTCGTTCTTAAATACAACATAACACGTGCTGTTTAACAGCTTATCTTTCTTTACGGGTTCATTTCCTTTTTCCTACTCAATATTGTGCAAGGTACAATGTTAGTTTCCAAGAAAGTGCAATACTTTCACCTGGGGAGATATGCAAATAGAAATAAACCCGTCCTTTCAGTAAATTTACGCATAAAACATTCTCACTCTACAATTATTTATGGTCAATATTAAAATCTTCGAAGGAATCTAACGAGATTTTCTTCATTTCTCGAGTTATTAAGTAGGCAAAGACGACTTAGTGGCTTCTGTAGGCGCCGAGAAAGTGAAATAACTGTGTCCATTTACTTATGTTGAAAATTATGTCGTGAAATGTATTCCTCGTTAAGTTGTATTATGGTGAATGTCTTTATTTTATAAAATAGGAAAATAAAACTTTTTTTAACAATTTTAAATTAAAACGGGTCTATGAAGTACTGTCGAGCAAAACAATTTTTTTACTACTTATTAGTAGCATAAGAAATAATTTTGAATTAACGCGATAAGAATCCATTGCATTGGCTGACAGACGTCTTACGCTTAGATCAGCTACATCTACGTCATAAGGAAAAGTTATTATACCTCTACGCAAACAGCGCACTAAATTCGGCGAACGTGCATTTGCGTTTGCAGGCCCCACGGCATGGAATGCTCTCCCAGCAGAAGTCCGAAACTGTGAGAGTGAAGTGATGTTTCGGAAGAAACTTGAAACCCACTTGTTCTCTAAATCATTTGAATAAATTCTTAGCATGTGGTGATAAAGTACACTTTTTTTCTTAAATTAAAAAGCTAAAATTAAATTTATATCTTTATATAATCACTTTGTAAAGCGCCCTTGAGGTATTATATTACGAAAATGGCGCTTTATAAATTATCCATAATAATAATAATTATTATTATTGGCCACGCTCTTCATACGTCACGATTCGTGTAAATTTTAAACTTTGTTTGTGACCGTCGTAACAGTAAGGCTAAGGACCCTGTGTTGAGTACATGATTAAATATCAGCAAAAATAGAATTTAAATATTATTGCATAAACATACGTATTTTTCAATAAACATTCGGACAACACGCTTAATAGTATATAAATAAATGCAATATCTCGCAGCAGTCTTCTGCAATGGTCTCTCTCCTTAGACAAAATCCAGACTTGTACACTATTTCTGGCTTTCGTTTTGGAGAACTTAACATGTTCATCCAGGACATTGAACACTTTTGGGGCCGCAAAAGAGAAATTTCTTTGAGCAACCGTCGGCGTCGTACGTGTTTTTGGAATGAAATAATTCAAATTACGGGAAAACCTCGTACGAGCATTCTACCGGGATCTACTCTTGTAGCCGCATGATCAGAAATGTGTCAATGGCTCTTTTTAAGAAAATTGTCTAATGTCCAGTAGCTTTATGAATTGGATTAATGTCTCAGATGGGAAAGTGGGGGGACATCGAAGCATCACTCCAAGTATTATTTTTTGTACATTTATAAGGGGGTTCATGATAGACGCCTTGCAACCTCCTCAGCCCACTATACCATAGCTTGCCACTGACTGTAAAAGATCAAAATACACAATTCTGAGAGTACTAATGTCCAAAATATTCCTAAGTGAGCAGAATACATGACACAGCTTTCTTAATCTGGAAACCAGCGATTGGACCTGAACCCACCACCGTAGATGACCTGTCAATGGCTGTCAATAGAATCTCACCCGCATAAATAAAGGTTTCAGCTCTTTAATTTCACAAACATCAACAGACGAAAGAATTGAAGGAATATATATGTTCAAATATGGGCAGAATGGTGAATGTTACACAGTGTGTAAAGTGGCCACTTAAACCAGCCATTGACAGGTCATAAGCCCTGTAGATGCCGAGACATCTATATTGCCTTCTTTAAAATGTTCTTCATCTCTGTTGTAATATGTTAATGTTAACAGGTCCCCAGGGAGTTGAATCCAGTCCTCGTCTACGAAAATTTGGACAAACTCAAAATATTGTTGTACTCTACTGGTTTTAAAATCTGGCATGAAAAATCAGATTTTATTTTAATGTCGAACCTGAGATTTACCAGTGTGTATGAACCTTTTGTAATTGAAAATAAATTTTCCAAACAAACAAAAAAACTCCATCCATGATAATGGAATCCATTCTCCGAATTTGTATTTTTTATTTAAGTTGTTGTGTACTGAATGTGAGTTTAGTTTTTTTCGGATCGAGCCAGGGCCTCGAGTACGATGAAAATTATCTTCAATGCCCTGCTCGTTCCTTGAGTACCTTGAGTAAAAACATTTTTTAGTTAGAAAATATGTATATTTGTATAAAAATGTAAGAATTTTCGTCGGAACCCTGTGATCAAACATGTTTTAAAAATAATTTTATATAATTATTCAATGTTTCGTTCGGTAAATTTGATTTTACTTTATAGACGATCGAAGATAACTCTGTTACCTTCCCATTATAATACGGGCCCAGGGATGCATCGACCTCAGAATCGTCACGGGTGAGTTGCCCGACTGGGGAGGGTGGTGGGGGGATGCTGGCTGACCGTACTTGACTTAATATTTAAGTATTTTAATAATAGCCTTTATATAAATCCCGACTCCCACGACCGCTAAAACCACATAAATCAATGATCTCTCGATAAAAAATAAGGTATGAGCAACATCGAAAATTTTGAAAAATAACACTAAAAATTTTCAAGAATATGTAGAATTTCAGTTATAATATATGATACTGGACAAGGTTTTCCTTTTTTTTTAGATATTTTTTAATTTTAATTTCTTAATTAATTTCTTACTTTTAACCGAGCCCATTGAATGTGAAGTAAACTAACTAATATTTGAAATGTGAAGTAAACTAATTGCTTATATCAAATTTCTATAATCCAAACATCTCTTTCAAACATGTACAAAATATCCGTGTTAATTGAAGGTCTTTTACAAGTATGATACGTAGATAAAATTGTATAAAGTAAGGAATAAAATATAGTATTTGGTACATGCGAGTACCTAGTAAGAAAAAAATAAATGTGTATGCTAATAAAAAATATGAATCCTAATTGTTGCTAAAAATAAACAGCTTTAAGCGGGTAGAAAAGGAAATTATAATCATGTTTAAAAATATACACCTGTAAAAAACTAGATAAAAATACCTATAATATTTCATTAACAATATCAAAATAAATTTTACTTGAAATACATAACGAACAATAGTAAAATATATATTCATTGTCATAGGTTGTTCAAAAATTAATTTCGTATGTTTCAAGTTATTTCAGATGTATTTTTTTATTTGTTCAAATAAACAGAATCAATCCGAATACTGTCCATTATTATCGATGGTCTTTTGCCATCTTTCTGGTAGAGCCATGATCCCATTCTCATAGAAATTCTGTGGTTTGTGGGCAAACACTGGGACAAGTGATTTTCACAGTCAATTCTTGAATTCAATTTATTTTCCTGTAGAGCGTTTTGAAGAGACCGGAACAAATGATAATCTGAAGGCGCAAGGTCAGAATTATACGGCGGGAGGGTCAAAACTTCCCAGCCAAGCTCCTCCAGTTTTTCTCGGGTGACCAAAGATGTGTGTGGTCTCGCATTGCCCTGCTGGAAGAAGACGCCATGAGAGTTCGTCAATTCTGGTCGCTTTTTCTTAATTGCTTCGCTTAGTCTCGTTAGTTGTTGACAGCAGTGATCCAAATCAATAGTTTTGCCAGGCTGGAGCAGCTCATAGTGGATGATATCCTTGTGGTCCCACCACACACATAGCATCACCTCTAATTCGTCAATCCTGGCTTTGCGACTGTTTCTGGAGTTTCTGATCGCTAGTTCCATGACCGTTTCCGCTGCACATTGTCGTACGTAATCCATTTCTTATCTCCATTGACCACTCGTTTCAACAGTTGCTTGTTTTTGAACTTTTTCAGCAGCTCATTGCATGCGGAAATTCGATCCATTAATTTTTTTACACTCAGTTCATGCGGCACCCACTTATCGAGCTTCTTGACCAATCCAGCGGAATGCAAATAGTTTGAAACAGTTGCATGACCAATGCTTAACTCTTGAGCAATCTCACGAGTAGTCGCATGTGGATTTTCATAGACTTTTTCCATTATTTTTTTTTTTTTTTTTATTTTTTTTTTTTTTTATTATTTTTTCACGCCCATAAGGCTTTTACATACATGAAAATTTTACAAAATATAAGTATATAAACAACATTAAATTTAAAAAATACAATATAAAGCAACAAAAGATAGAACGGTGTTAAGAAGTAAAGTTGGTATAAAAAAAGAAGATGAGTATATAAACAGCATAGATTTAAAAAAAAAAAAAAAAAAAAACACAATATAAAGAAATAAAATAAAGGAACAAAATAAAGGAACAGTGTTAAGAAGTATAGTTGGTATAAAAATAAAAAGATGAGTGTATTAACAACATAAATTTAAAAAATAAAAAAAACAATATACTGTAATAAAATATAGAACTGTGTTTTAAAGTTAAGTTGGTGTTAAAAAAATTAAAGCAATATATATATATTTCTATTTTTTTAATAAGCTAAAGAAATACAATTAAAGGTTTAAAGCAGCTAGGTACATAATGTTATAAAATACAATATGAACAGAATATTAAGTTCTATTTGATAAGGAACATATACATTGATATTTAAAATTTACAAGACTCACGCTAAAGACATCGATGTTGTTAGCATATTGGTTCGCGAGTACATGCATCCGCATTACTGGCGAATTCGCGCTGTAATTGGTCGATGATGGACCGCAGTAGAACAAAGTATTACATCGGGTAACTCGACCAGGCACTCGCACATTAATCAAATTGATAAGTTCACAACAATCGAACATCGACATTATTATTTTAAACAAAAAAAGCAAGTCATTTAATTTTCGTCTGTTTTCTAATGTTTGGATGTTTAAATAATCATTTAAGTATGAGTAATTTATGTATTCAATCGGTATACTTAATTTAAAATTGATAAAACGCAAAAATTTATGCTGAACTCTTTCGATGTCCTCAACATGAACCCTGTAATGCGGTGACCATATAACTGAGTTATACTCGAGTTGACTTCGCACTAGGGCAATATACAATGTTTTCATTATGTTTATAGACTCAAAATCCCGTATCGTTCGCAGCAAAAATCCCAAGGTTCTCATGCTCTTATTTGTAATGTTTTGTATATGTTTAATAAAACTCAGTTTTTCGTCAAAAAGAATACCTAAGTCTGTCATCTCTGTAACTTTTTCTAAAGGTGAAGAATTTATTTTATACGTGAAAACGATGGGATTCCTGTTGCGGCAGAATGTCATAATTTTGCATTTTTGAATATTAAGAAATAAATTATTTTTTTTACACCAATTATACAAATTATTAATATTTGATTGCAGAGTTTCACAATGATTAATGTCCGATATTTTTTTAAATATTTTAATATCGTCCGCAAAAAGCAAAACTTCGACATCATGGAAACAGGATGTAATGTCATTTACGAACATTAGAAAAAGAACAGGCCCTAGGTGACTGCCTTGTGGAAGACCACTAGAGGCAGAAAAACAGTCTGATTTTACATTTCTGATTTTTACATATAGATACCTGTCAGATAGATAGGCTCGAAACCAATCAAGGATAGCTCCACGAAAACCCAAACCATACAGCTTACTTAGTAATATTTTGTGAGAGACTTTGTCAAACGCCTTAGTAAAATCGGTGTATATACTATCAACTTGATTTTTATCATTAAAGGCTTCCGATATGTAATTATGGTAAAGCATTAGGTTTGTGGCAGTTGACCGCGCCTTTATAAAACCGTGTTGTTTAGTGTCTATTATATTTGAGACATCATGTTGAATTTGGTCAAGTATGAGTGACTCAAAAAGTTTGGGTATGACTGATTGGATGCATATAGGACGGTAGTTTTTAATATCTGAGTCGTCCCCCTTTTTAAAAATTGGAGTTATATAGCTAGATTTCCATTTGGAGGGAAAACATCCCATTGACAATAGTTTATTGAAAAACGTGGTGAGAGGTTCAGCTATAACTGAGGCACATTTTTTGAGAAAAATAGGCGGAACATTATCAGGACCTGCTGATTTATTTTCATCTAAAGAGAGTAGTCTCTTCTTACAAGACAACATATTAATTTGACAGTTTGAAAGCGTAATTGTTTTATCAAAAGTAAAGGTTGGAATCTTATCATCTGGAATAGGTTCATCATACACTTCCTTAAAGAAATTTGCAAAAAGGTTTACAATATTTTCAGTGCCATTCACTAATTTTCCATCTAGATGCATAGCACTTGGATATTCGAAATGAGAATTGTTTAATTTTTTTATGTAGTTCCAAAGATTGTTTGAGTTTAACGCCGAATTTTCCATACTTTTTACATACGATTTAAAGCATATCTTGGAAAGCGTTTTACATTCGTTTCTTGTTTTGGAAAATTCCTGATAATCATGAATACTCCGACTTTGCTTAAATTTTTTGTGTAGTACTTTTTTTGAATTTAGTAAAATTTTAAGTTCAGCGGTAAACCACTTTGGATAGTTTATTTTAAGTTGATACTTGGGGACAAATTTATCTATAGAATTAAAAATTATGTCATACATATGGCAAATAGATATTTCTGTATTATCATTATTTAAAAAAGTCCAGTCAGTTTTAGAAAGTTGATTAATAATTGAATCAAAATCAGCCTTTTTGTAATTTAAAGAAATATCAGTGTGTTTTGAACAGGTTTCGTGTAAATATAATGTTAATTCAAGAGGAGGGTGGTAATCATCAATTGGCAAGATCGGATCAACGCTCTTTTCAACATTAAGGTTAGCATAATTTGACAAAACTAAATCTAGCAACTTATTTTTCACGTTATAAATAAAATTATGTTGATAAAAATTTAAAAAGTTAATCATGTCCAGTATTGGTCGCGCCCGATCGTTCTCACTTTCACTATGAATATAGCCACTCTCACTATTTCCCCACGACAAGTTGGGAAGGTTGTAGTCACCAAATATAATTAGTTTGTTGTTAGGGTATTTTGAACACAAAAACTCGATGTCTTCACAATGCCTCTGATAATTTTCTGAATCAGTAAGTGGTGGAAAATAGACACATCCAATTATGAATTTTTCAAAAGCTGTGCTCACTTGAACGAATATTTGTTCCGAGATGAGATTATTATTTTTAAGGTGTTTTGATGAATATTTCTTATTAATCGCCAGCAATACTCCCCCACCTCTTGATTTAGTACTTGTAGAAGGTGAGCGATCACACCTATAAATTTTATGGTTAGGGAAACCTAGTTCTGAAGATTTAATACTTGGATCCAACCATGTTTCGGTGAGTACAAACATATCGTAATGAAGTGTTGGTAAAATTAGTCTTAAATCATTTAATTTTGTACGAACGCCCCGGATATTTTGATAATAAAAGTGTAGTGGTACCCTTCTTAGTTTTTTGGTAGAGTTTGAGTTATTCTCGGAGTCGAGTTTATGTATTTGATTGTGATATTTTCTTCACCGTTTATCTTACGTAATTCCAATTCCTCTCGCAATTCTTGCAATTCTTTCTGTTGAAGAGGGCTCAAGTCTGAGTAGATTCTTATATTATTTTTTAATAATCTGCGCTTGCTTAATATACTCCTGGATAGTGAAGGATTCGATAGTTCTATTTTAATTGGTCTGGGTACTCCATCCCTGGGTTTCCCAAGCCGATATATTTTATTAATATTATTTGTTACCGAAGCATCTAAATCCAGGAGAATTGATTCAATGGCATTTTCATCTTCTGTAAGTCGTATAAGTTGAGTTGGTGCAGTACTTTCTGGTAAGTTACGAATAATTAAATTACTTGATCTCACGTTCCTCTCTGTCACTTCAGCTATCGCCTCACAGATGCTCGTGCTATCAGATTTAGGAGTGGCAGATGCCATTGCTTTATACGCACTAAGTTCACCTTCAAGGCAAGCATTCTTAGCTGCCATTTCTGAAGACATTATGCCTATAGCACCCAATATTTCATTAGTTTTAGGAACAATTTTCGCAATTTGGTCCTTTGTAAATTTGTTTGCCGGGTCCATAAGGATTTTAGTGATTGCATTAATAGCCACCTGAGCGCTATTTATTAAATTGTTTGCTTGCATATTTTATATTTTTTGAAACTTTAATTTTGTATAAATAATAGGAGATTGTCACTTACTGGCTGGGTTCCCCTATACTGCGCAGTATATGTACTCACAGTCAATTAGCAGGTGAAGTAAATATTGTCACCTGGACTGCTGGGGACTGTAGGTAGTTGCACAGATATTTTAATTATAAAAATCTTTCTCTGAGACTAACAAAACTAGGTTATGTCACTGTAAACGGTCACTTGGTATTATTGTTTACGAGGTTTTAAAGTTTAATATTGCAAATAAAGACTTTATACTGTGTAATTAGGGATTTTGACAGGAGCTGTCAAAACACGTCTAACTAAATCGTTGTTGTTGTGTTTTATTTTGTCGACTTATTCCGTGATGGGCCGCCCAGAGCGAGGTGCATTTTTGACATTGAAATTTCCCAAACGAAACCGCTTGAACCATTGTTGTGCTACACGTGCTGTTAGATAATCGTCACCATAAACTGCACAATTTTTTTCACGGGCCTGCGACGCATTTTGCCTTTCAGGAAGTAAAACTTCAAAATACCGCGAATTTCTTCGCTCGACATATTCATTTTCAAAATGGAATATCTTTTTCAGGATTGATCAAAACGAGGATTTATTGTTATTTTTAAAATATCATTTGAAATGTCACCTTTCCCACGCGAGCCTATTTGTCAAAATCGGTACAGTGTTGCCAGAACAAATTAAGTTCAGCCTCATCTTGCGACAAAATACGAAACTAACTAATGCGTAAATAAGAATGCGTATTACAGGCATTTGTAAAAATATGGTTAAATAAAGCAAAAACTTGGTGTTAGAGTAAAAATAACATATCAAAACAGTTTATAAAAAAAAATTGCCAAAAAATCATAGTCACATTGAATGCAACAGTTCGACCATTTCGTTGGTTGCTTAAAAAAAATAAATATATATATTGTCTTTGCATTTTATAATAGGTTTATATATATATAAGTTGCAAATACAAAATACACTATTATACAATGAAATACAAATAAACTGTATAATAAGCTACCTGGCGGTATAAATAAAAAGAAGGAATTTAGGCCCCAAAATATAGCCCTAAAGACTTATTTTTCCCAGTTTTTCATCAATACAGGATCATTGTGTATAATGTGTACTTTGTCTGTGTTTAATTTTTGGTGTCTTTGTGTTTCGTTTTATAATCTCTAAGGGCCAGTTGCATTTCTTGTACTTTTGACTTTACTTTAGTTGCACTTTTACTTGAAATTATTTTACTTTCAACTTTTTTGCTTAACTTTTTTTGTGGAACCGGACCTAAATGTTTTAATGTTCCGATTTTTTTGTGTAACTCTGTAGAATATTGTACCTATACATAGGTACGATATTCTGTATTCTGTAACACTATACTGTTTGTTTTAAAAAACAAAAACAATGAAAAACTTACTCTGTACCCAATGTAGACTGGCCATACCTACTAATTAATTGTAAATTTACCTATTATACAATTTATTCATTGTAGGTAACATTTAATTTTGCCTTTAAGTAACAAATGATCGAGATACGCTGCAATTGGTATACTGATTGCATCAATGCAGTGCCCTATGACCCATATGGCGCGGGTAACGGTAGGAAAAAAACAGTTTTTATACTGTTGTCGAATATCTACGTAGCATCATCCCAAAGGTAATATCTAATTTCCCTAATTTTCGTTTCCAAGAGTACTCACACCTTCCGACCTCAGTTTGTCGACCTTCCCGTCCTCTATTTGTTTTCCTCTGTCCCCTGGATGAAAATTATATCACTAAGTTGAATTAATAGCGCACTCCTTGCGGAAAACCTGAGTAGTTGTGCGGTCCCTTTTTACTCGTGTTTTTGTTTCGCTTGAAGTTGAGTTTACGAAATAGATTGCTTTGGAATGGAGTCTAGTCAAAAGTTAGTATACAACATACCACTTCTTCATTTGTACGTCTTCGTTTCGTTATTTTTTTATGCGCCGATGATTGTATAAACACCAAAATGACACGTCACAATCATCGATTTTAACAATGTTTCACTTGAGGTTCAATTTTAGTGTAGTACTATGCGACAAGTTTATTTTAACTATTTAAAATATTTTTGTAATTTTTGTGTTTCTTGTTTCCTTTCTTTGCACTTGCTGCTGGCGATGCTGTGACGGGACGGTCGTGACTAAAACGTACGATCGGCGAACGAACGAGCGTTTGTCTAATGCCGGGGGCCTCGGTTTATCGTCCTTTCGCCGTGTATTTATATTTCGACAGAGCGGTGCGCTGTGCCATCGTGGGTTGACTGACCGTCCGACAAAAAGGCGGCAAATCGGCCAACGTACCGCGGCTTCGAGATGATGAGCTGAAGTAGAGACAGAGAGTCGAGGTGTAGTGCAGTGTCCGCTGGTATATGTAACTACAGATCTACACACTTGCACTCATACGTGCACACTCACAACGCACACAGCGATGACCGTTTATTTCATCGCGTAGATTCTAGAATTCGCAGTATTCGTATTGTCTGTGTTGACACGATGCAAACCGAAACAAATCCACTCTAGTAAAATAAATAAAATAGCGATTTTTATTCTAGTGTCGCATTTGCGAGCTTCAATGCTCTCGCAAACAAAACTTCTCCCCACAGCAAATAGCGTTCATTCTTATCAAGTTACTAGTGGAGTCACAAACAGTAATTTCTCAGCAATTTTATTTACTTTATTATTTACAGTTACCCTTTATTGGACACTCAGAAGAGAGTGGTACATACATACATACACTACCAGAATTGAGCTTTTTATTTTCTAATGTAAGTCTCATGTCACAAGAGTGTCGTTATAACGTTTATACACTGATGGATCAGTCTCCCACTCGGATTTTTCAAATGCAATAGGTTTCTTATCCTAATAAAGAACATATTTCATCAAGTTTGCAAGACGTAAATCAACGCAAAATATGTGTCCAATAAAGTATTATAATACAAATAACGTATTATGTACAATCTTTTTATTTTCTTGAATGAGAATATTATATTTAGATACATTTAATAACTCAAAACTCTTATATAAAATTAAATTTATCAGTCTTATCGTAACGTTATATAAATACATATAGATGATGGAAAAACAAAAACGAGTCAAATTAAGATTAACAAATTACAACAGGGTTGGAGAATACCTTATATAAGGGAATATGGAAGTCAAGGCATTTACAGGGCTTATGACCTGTCATTGGCTGGTTTAAGTGGCCACTTTACACACTGTGTAACATTCACCATTTTGCCTATGTTTGAACATCCATATATCTTCAATTCTTCCATCTGTTGATTTTAGTGAAGTTAAAGAGCTGAAACCTTTATTGTTGTGAAGAGATTCATCTGACTGAATTATTTCACATACTAGGCAACGCCTGAAAACAATTTTGTCTATGAACAATTGGACAAACTCAAATATTGTAATAGAGTCAAATTAAGTTTTTTTTTTAAATTAATAAACAATCTCACATTTCATATTTTTTTAAATTACGCCAATATGAGGTTTTTTTATTCATTAAAAAAGAAGTGGCTCTCATCATATATAGATATTTATTTATTTAATAAAATTTGATTGTGCTTTAGTTGACATGCAATTCCACAAGCACAAGAGGTCGTCTCTTTTTTTATAAAGGTATTTCTATTTCTTCCTTTTTTTCTGTTTGCCTTATGTGTACGTATTATTTATGTTATTAATAAATATTTATATTTTTCTAAGTGATGTATGATAGTCCATTTTCTTCTTCTTTAACCAACTCCGTCCGCCTAAAAGAGCGTATGGCACTGCATCGGTACACCTATTGTATCTAATTTGGATCACATTTATCCATGAGGTGAGATAATTAGTTTTACAGTTTAATATTCTTACACGCTGTGGATATTGTCGCGGACTACAGATCAGAAGGCCAGAGGTTCAAACCTCTCTCAACCACAACTTGTTTCCCATTTCCTCACACGGTTATTTACGACTAAAAGAAAGTGGCCCCAAAATTTAAACAGTTGAATAAATTACCACAGGAACAGAAATATTTAATTTAAAAAAATTACTGTTGTATCATATTCTTTTAATTATACCCATATAGTCACCTCTGGGAGCACGGTGTTTTTTAAAATATTAATATTTTTTTGTTTTCATATGGATGGAACATTTTATATACAAAGATTATTTATTTATAAATCATATAATACAAAACGATGATAAAATCTTACATTCCTAGGAGTTGCTGAAACTTAATTCGGCACTAAAATGTCATTTTAACCTGAAAAACAGTACAAATTTTGAACAACAAAGAAACTAACAAGTTTAAAATTTAAAAAAACAAATATGTCAATACAAAATATAAATCAAACAAAATAAGCAAATAAAAACAGTTTCAAAAATAATATTCACTTGAATTTTAGATGAAAAGGTCTAGATAGAAGTCCTTGAGCCACGCCTTGCGATTTACGCATTTTATTTTCTTTAACTTGAGTCGGTAGTTCCTTAAGCAGGGTTCGAGGTTCGAGAGTCCAAGGAATTTTGACCAAATTTAGTAGAACAACATTTCGGTATAAGTAGTTTGTGTATAGATAGTTTCTATAGTTATTTGTGCAAATTGCTATAAAATTACGAACTTTCAAAACAAATACAAAAGGCACCAGATGAACACTATAATTTAAAAAATAATGTCTGTCATAAAATTGACTTTTTTGCTATTTATTTCTGAAATAACCATAAAAAAATCTCATCCATTTCAGTAATAGGTTTACGGCTTCATAGCAGCTCCATCTCTTATTTTATGGCTTTATCCGCACAAATAAATTAATAAAAATTGATGCGGTAATATTACAGATTGAAAAAAAATCTTTCCCAATAAAATCCCCAGCGAACTTGTTTGCAGTTTGCAGTAACGTAAATGAAATAATATTTTTATGGCGTGCTTATATTCCAGACCACAGTCGCCATGGTCTTTTTCTCACGTCTGTATTTTGATCACACTTTTTTACTGAGTTACATATTGCGAGTTCGTTCTCTTAAACAGTTCTGCAATTTTAATAAATTAATGTTAATATTGCCAAGTATAACTGCTGTCTTAATATAAACATTAAAAAAGCTGAGCTAAAAAGCGCAACTATGCTAAATTTATGCTTCAATTACGGTTTACATTAAATCGAGGTAAAAAGTATAAATAGACTACAATGATCGCTAATCAAAGATTGAATGATAAAACTGTTTTATGTAAATCAGCCGATGACAAACCGCTAAAAAGCGATTCATCGGGATTGTCTTTAATTTCTACTTTATAATGTTGAATTTTATAGATACTTCAAAAAATAATACAGGGACGGGTAACCCTGTTTCACACATTATTTTTCTTTTTCTTTCTGAAAAAAATTCATCGATAAATAAAATTGAAAACTAAATTCTCGATTAGACAACTTTATAAAATCACTATAATCAACAGAGGGAAGTTTTAAAGAAAAATGGACGTTCAAACATAGGCAAAATTGTGAATTTTACACAATGTGGAAAGTGGCTACTTAAACCCGCCAATGGCGGGTCATACGTCCTGTAAATGCCTAGACTTCCATATTCCCTTCGTTAAGATATTCTCCATCCCTGTTGTAATTTGTTAACCTTTATAAAAAACAAATATCTTATAACAATAATGCCTATAGTAATAAGTATGCGCGAAATTGTCGAATTGCCAAATCATGCAAACTCTTCTAGTTTCTTGTTCATCTGTTTTCTTGAAATTGCAAAGCAAATTATTTACTGCCTCAGAACGGGGAAGCAATCCCTAGCCAGGCAGTTTAGATGACTCACCAGCAAAAACAATAAAAAGCTTTGCACTTACAGCCAATCTGCTAAACAAAATGGATTTTTTACCCTTGAAAATAGACGCTATATCTAAATTATGCTATTTTTATAAATGATTAATCTTGATGTCCCCTTTCGCGTGACAAGAAAGAATTGTTTATTCCATCTGCTAGTCTGTAGCACTAACTATGCACAACACTCTTTCCTCTATCGTTCTAACTCTAACTATAATGCTTTTTTTTCATCTATTGATATATTTAACACGCCCCTTAATTTATTTAAAAATAAATTAAGACTGTTTCTTTCTGGCTGCGATACGATCCCACTTTCTATTTAATGATGCTCACACTTACACACACCTGAACACTCCCACATACACATAAACACACCGTTTTGTTGTACCACAATTTAATATGAATGATTTTTAATTTAGAAATTTCGCTGGTCTGTTCTCAAACCGTTTCCTTTTTATGTTATTATATCATTGTCGACTGTTTGTTTCTGTAAAATAAATAAACAAATAAAAACAAACAAAATGTTTGTATACTTGTACTATTCAATTAACCTATTGAATAAATAATCAAATGTAAATTGCTGTAATAAATATGTGAAATTAAAAAAGTATATAAAAAGAATAATAAAAATAAACGAAATATTTTGAAATTTCATGCACACGGGATTGTATGTATATTGAAAAGATTGACCGCTTGGACAATTTGACAATTTATTTATTTAATGCATAAAAGTGTGCTTAGTCCCTATATTTGTCAGCGAACGATATTAAAACAAATTGAAAAATGGTAACAAAAAACGTAATTCAATTTATAGAGAAATAATATCAGTAATACAAACATTTGTACGAAAAAGCGCAATACGTAAATATATTTCATATACTCGTAAATGAGTTAACAAATGTAATCGATTGTAAATGAATTAATATGTCGGCAAATTTATCACGCAGTAAATTCACGATTTCTCGAAGAGCCGTATACATTTGGAAAACCAAACACTGATTTTTAAAGTGAAGTAAAATAGTAAACTTCCGTAATTTGCAAACGTTGCTCGTAAAGCGTAAAACGTAAGGCGTTTCATTCTTACTTTGAGTATTGTTACACAGCTCAAATGTAAAAACAAACTTCCATCATTAGTTTGACAAAAGACAGTGTTACCAAGCGAAAGTTCTATTACGATTAAAAAAATACCCGTCATGTGTTACTATCTCAAAATAATAGCTCCTTTACCTAACCACTAACTCAGTGTCATTGTCGTTTACCCTTTCAGTCCACTAAGGAAATACGTATTTTCCCGTTTTATTCAAGTATTTTATAAATTAGTAACGAAAAAAGTGTCGCCGTATCAAATTAATCTCATTTAACGGTTTACGCTCGCGTTAGTAAAAAAACGAGTCATATTTTTCCTGCTTTGTCTAATTAATAAATTTTCGGTAATGTTACGACCTTCGATCAAAAACAATCATAATTGTTTTTATTGGTCAGTCAACCTTCATACTTTTGTTTTCACTCGATAAAAAGCGTTTTCTGTTTTCAGTAAATAAACGGTAGGATACAAACCCACAAAAATATTTATTAACAAATCTGCGGAATTAATGACGTTTAAACATATGTTTTAATAATCTTTCTTCATTTCTGTAATATTCTGCAGCAGTTTATTTAATTAGTACCCGTTGGTTCTCTATGTATTATTTATTTATTTTATTTTTATATACGCATCGATTAGATAGTCCCAATTAATCGATCGAAATTTAGATTCAAACCACAATAGTTTTTTTTCTCCCAATTTAAATAAAAACAGTTATAGATATTATATTCACGGTGTACAATACCTTTAGCAATATAGCTTTTATGAATGTGCATTGAATACAATGCCTGTGATTTATTTGCCGCTTATAATTTGGCAACTTTAAATTTATTATATTTAAATAATATAGAAACGCATTGAAGTATAAAAAAATGTACTAGATTGTGAACTTTTTTCTTGTTTCATATTATTAACGTTTTTTTGACCAAAATATTATTTTTTTGATAAAACCTTAATTTTAATAATTTTGATACGATCAACGAAGATTGCGACGCGTCATTGAATTGATTATCTATTTGATTATTATTTTTCATATTGCAGGCTCTGTTACTGTCCACAATGGTGGCACGTATTTAAAATGTCCATATTTTGTATGATTTCTTTCAATTTTAGCTTTCATTTGCTGACCCCGCAGCGCATTACTTCTTCCGGAATTTGACGCTGGTAAAATCAGAAATGGTAATATAAAACTTAACTACAGAGTAGGAAAGTTGTTAAGGTCTTCTATCGAGATGTGTTGACCTATTAAACAAGGCCCAAGGCGCCAAATTTCCTACTATGTAACAGCCGGCGATACTCGACTTTTTTCTGCTAGTTATATTGAATTATTATCAAAAAGAAAACTTCTACTAACTTTTTTTCTATATAAAGAAGACAACTATAGTTTTAAAAAAGCACTCCTCCTATTAAC
Organism: Micrasema longulum; assembly: GCF_059751315.1. NCBI lineage: Eukaryota > Metazoa > Arthropoda > Insecta > Trichoptera > Brachycentridae > Micrasema > Micrasema longulum. The sequence goes on from NW_028278485.1 coordinate 386,065, forward strand.
GCGACAGTCGATACAAAACGATGTGACATGGAATGAATGCTCTCCCAAAACATTAGATGCGATCTTTAAATAAACTAAACGCTAAAAACACTTTTTTTATAATTTAATAAATTAAAATACTATATTATGAATCGTTAAGTAGTGAATGCTGATTTAAACTATAATATATTATTTTCTTAATGTCCCATTCACAGAACTTTCGTCTAATCAAAATTATTAGATATTAATTCCCCTTTTATTATTTTACGAATCTTCCTAAATCCTGTATAGCATTGAACGTTAACAGAATTATCTTCAATTGCTTATTAAGTTAAATCAAATTATTTACTTAATTTTTTAAACAAATATACACACTTTTGTACAACCTTTTTTTATCTAGCAGTAGAGATAAATAGACTGAGAAACGGAGAAAACTGAAGATAAAAGTCCGTTTACACGCAGGCAATATAATATGGTTTTGTTTCAGGATTCGACCATTGTCCACGTGTAAACAGCAATTTATAGGACAAAAAAATGTCCTGTGTCATTACCACTGGTAGGGTATCTCCGCGGAACAATTATTACCCACTAAACAAAAGAGTCAGGCTCTTGTGTTTGGCAAGAGTACAAAATAATATCAAATATAAACAAAAATGCATATAAAAAAAAAACCATTAGAAATTGAAAAAATGTAACATTTTTTCACATTTAAACAGGCCCCTCAATCTGTTAATTTCTCATAGTAATCGAAACAAAGAACCTACGGCCCGTTGTTTGGCTGTAATCTGTAGCTTACTTCATGGTTAATAATAGTTTTTTCTCGACTCTATTAGTCAGGGAAATATTATTCATCATCATTCCCTTTCCGCGCCTTATAGTGCATAGGGCACTGCATTGGTACGCCAACCGCAGCGTATATTGATCATTTTTGTTACATAAAGGTCTGATGATCATTCTTACGCTTCAAATACCAGTCCAGGGACTTAAAAATATTAGTTATATTAGAGTTAAAACAAAACACCATTTTAAATCAATATTTCATATCAACCATGTCGGGAATCGAACCTGAGACCTCTTGCATGGTAGGTAAACGCGCTGACCATTACACCGCGAGGCCGACACATATTATTACTCTAACGTTGCATTCGTATTCGTTCGTTGCTGAACATAAATGAAATTAAATAAATAAATAAATACGAAACTTGAGACATTTTTATAAAATCTTGAATCTTTTAACTACATAATTTATATGTTTGCGTTATTCCTTTACCCGAGGCTATTTGGAACACTATCGGTTTATATCGTAATTATTATTTTTTCATGTGCGTGTTCTGGTTTATGCGACTATCATATTTATGAGTTAAGAACGCAACTTGTTATTTCTGTAACCCTGGACGTTGAGCTTGCTCGTATCAACCATCTGACATTATTTGAGAAATTTCCTAACGATGGCGATGTCCAGACTGCCCTTTAATAATGAAAGATTTCATGTCATGGCCAAAAAATGTTCTAACAAGGATTTTTCCAAAATAAAGTATTATTATAATGTATGGAACTAAAACCCCGCACAAGTGTTTTTGACTCGATGGCTGCTCTCAGGTAAAAAACATGAAATAGAAAATCTAGGGGATATAAGTCCACCTCGTTGTGTAGTGGTCGGCGCGTTCGCCTACCATTCTTGGGGTCCTGGCTTAAATTCTTGGCGAGGTGGATGTGAAATATTGGTTTAAACGGAAGTTCTGCACTGGAATATTTTAATATTCCTAAAGTGGCACACGAAGAAGACTGATCATCTCACATTCCATGGAGCAAAATGATCTAGATACGCTGGCATTTGAGTGCCTTACAGTGCTAGGAATTTACAGGGCTTATGATCTATCATTAGCTTAATCACTTTACACACTGTGTAGTTCAAACCATTCAACCAATCTTCCATGTCTCTTCAGACCACGGTTGAATTATTAGATAATAATTAAAAAAGAAAACGCAATCGTTTCTTTCTAAATGGACAATTACCGTATCCAAAGAAATTATTTAAGACGCATGTAGGGACGTCTAGGCATATACAGGGCATCAGGCCTGCAAATGCCTAGTTTTCCATGTTCCCTCCTCGAATAATTTATTCGTCTCTGTTGAGATATTTGTGTTTCTTGATATAAATCCTGTACGTGTTAATTCCCAACCTAATGGATCTACGCAGATTTGAAGTTTTGCTAAAATTATTGTTTCCTTTCTAGAATGTGTAGAACGAATCGAAACATTATTTTTACTTTACTCAAACCATTTTTGCGGGGTTCAGTTGAAAAGGTGTGAGGATTTTATGTTTGTCTCACTGCTGTAAAGAGTCCTTCAAATGTAATAGATTCAGGATATTTATATACCCGTACATCCTAGAGACAAGAGTACTGGAGGATCCTTCCTATCCTTTGATCATATTGATTCTCCTTTCGTCTAGACTCCTTTATGCTTATTCCTTATTCTGTGCCACAGTTATTACCCGGAGATACGTGCCGCGATGCTCTTGTATAAATTCGTTTAATTTAATTTTGTTTTTTTAATTTTTAAGTAGGTACGAGTTATCAAATATCTTTGACTGGCGGACATAAAAGTAGGTATTACTGCGAAAGTATGACTTTTCAGGAGGTCAAAAAAACTTTATTATGAACCCAATTATTTACCTACAGAACTCATATTTTGCAAAATGGGTTGTCATTTACAGATCGTTCCATCTGTGTAACCACATTCGAGTAATTTGTACAAATAACAGAAATATTTAACATATACTATTTGAGCCAGTAAATAGGGGACAGAAATGAGTCTACTTATACTAACTACTAGACCTAACTTATACTATTTGTATTCGATGAATGATAGAAATGAGTCTACTTATACAGGGTGTTCTTTAAACCCCGTCACATCCAAAATCACGATGATCAGTATGAGCAAGAAGACATATTGGCACATTAAAATAAATTTTTAACGAATATTTTTTTAATTTATTTTTAAACATATGGTTGCTTACTTCTGCAGGGGAGAAACAGTGGGGGTAAAGGGGGGAGTCTGATACAACACCAACAGTGCGGCCGCGCCCCCCTCGCTTCTCCCCAGCAGAAGTAAGCAACCATTTGTTTTTTTTATATATTTTATTTTAAAATTTGATTCGTTCTAAAAATTAATTTTAATGTGCCAATATGTCTTCTTGCCCATATCGATCATTGTGGTTTCGGATGTGACAGGGTTTAAAGAACACCCTGTATATTATTAAGACCATCTTGTACTAATTATGCCACTGAAATTATGACACAAATGCGCATACTTATTTTATTAAAACCAAAGTTTAACAGGCACAACGTTGTTCCTTTATGTTTTGAGTAGTCGTATAAGAGTACTGTTAATACCATTGATGCAGGCATACGCAAGGAACATTTTCTCATATAAAACGTAAAATGAACAAAAATGTAATACCTACTGCAGATAATTTATTTGATGAACCTGACGTACTTCAGAATTTTTTTTATTTTTCTAAAACATATGGTTTAAGGAAAAAGCGTCCCTGGGATTCTGTAAAAAATACTTTATACAAATATGATTCGATTTGTTTTCAATGTTTTAATGTTCCGCTTTTGTGTTTATACTAAATACGTGCAACTGCGATAAATAAATGATTTTCGGACAACATTGTACAACAAGTAGCGCGTATCTGTTTTATTTACGCTTATATAATTCTCGTATTTACTACCGTCTCTTTTTTACAATGAAGTACTACTGTATCAAAACTGCACTATCTTCGCTGGCTGTCTCCTAACCACACATTTTTCCAAATGGCGAGCAGTAATTGCGCATCCATCGATTATACAAGACATTCTTACTGGTTGTCTGACGTAATTTGCAATAAGCGTTTTTAGCCCGATGCAGTAATTTTCTGTGATGGACATGTCAAATGTCGGAATAATCGGCGCGCGTGCATGAGAAGATGTATGAATGTAGAGGAAGAGAGATCTGTAGTCAAAGATAGAGTGTTGTGGCGTTCTATACTCTCTGCCTACCCTTACGGGGAAACGGCGTGATGGTTTGTTTGCAGTAATTTTCTGTAATACTTCGTCTGTCGTCTGCAGTCTGTTGTCTGCTGTCTGCAAGATGCTGTCTGCTGTCTGCAGTCATATTGATTGTGTCGTGATTATAATATCTCATTTCATTGCTGATTTTGCACATTGTCGATATGGAAATAAAACTGTGTATTGGTAAGGTAATTTTGTGTTTAAACATTTCAGCAAATATCTTTTTTATATTATATTTGTACTAATATTGAAATTTGTTCCAACAGAGAAAAAACATTTTTGAGAATGGAATATGGAAGTCTAGGAGTGCCTAGACTTCCATATTGCCTAGACTTCCATATTGCCTGTAAGTGTACAGGACCTATGATACATCATTGGCTGGTTTAAGTGGCCACACTGAGTAACATTCACCATTCTGCCTATGTTTGAACATCCACATTACTCAACTCTACCATCTGTTGAATTTCGACAGCCATCAAGTCGAAATCGAAAGCGCTCGTCCAGGATTCTGGTTCTATTTTAAAAACAGAACTGTATTCTTTATCCGCTCGGACACAATGAGATAAGCGCCGAATGCTCACAAAATGTGATATTTATAGATTTTACCTATGAAATAATCACGCGAAAATGATGTTTATCTTTTTTTTAAAATAAAGTACTCGTATGAAGAAGTACTTCAGAAATTGTCGAACATGCGATGTTGACTGATATTGATTACTTGCTTTGTCTAGAAATGATATTATTTTACGCTTTTGGTGGGAAATAAGACAGTACGTAGGTAGGTACTGCAAAAAAAAAAACGAAATTCTAAACTTAAATCACTATTCATATTGTTCAATAAAATTGTACTCACCTTTTTATTTAAAGGTGTCATTTGAGGATAAACGGAAACACGACCGCAATATCCTGCCAAATACTGTGGTTAACTTTAACATGTCCCCGACCAAGTCTCAACAAAATAATCGCCGATTTAAACTCTTGTAATTTTTTGTTTATTTATTTAAACTCCTTGTAAGCTCTTAAAGAAATAAAAAAAAGTAATAACGATATTTATTTATTTATTTATTTATTTGACACTTTATATACATATACAATAAATATACATATAAGGGCGGGCATATTGCCTTAAGGCAATTTCTTCCTACCTACCCAAACCGTTCAGTTTGAGAAAATTATAAATACATGGACATATTGAATCTTACAATTTTATACAAAAATTAAAAGCAAAGAATAACAAAAATAAATATAAATATAAAAAAAATAACACTATACTATGAAGAGAGGAGAGGGGATGGGAAGGAAATAAGAAGGATAAGGGAACAATTTAAATATTAAGATAGTGACATTTCAATCTTGACTTAAATGTAAATAAAGAAGGGGCGTCTCTAACATTAGTGATATATGGCGCTACCAAACGTACGTCTTTATTTCCAGGAACCCTATAACCTATAACCCTAAATAATAACGCAGAGATTATGTAAGCTGTAAATGTTAGAGGCTTATAACATAAGAACAAAAAACGGCTTGTGGTCCCGTGGCTAGTGTCGCAGACTCTCGGATCAAAGGTCCAAAGTTCGAACTCCGTTCTATCACAACTTGATTCCTATTTTCTAATAGTAAGTTATTTACAACTCGTTAAAAATGGCTAACAGATTGAAATATTTTGGTTAATCATAGAACGCTAGTATTTTTTTTATCCATATACTCGTATATTCGAATAAATTAAGAAAAACTGTGTTGTATACGAGAGTTGTTACTTAAGTTTTGAGATAGACAAGTAAAAACAAATGTTTATAATCGAAAATGGCTTTGCTGTTTTTCAAAATATTCTCCTTGAAGATCAATCCACTTTCGCATGCGTTTGAACCAATTTTCAAAGCACCTTTTCCAGTCCGATTGAGGTATCTACAAAACATGTGATTTGAAGTATCAATCGCTTCTTCAGGCGTCAAAAAACGTTGACCTCGCAATTTATTTTTGATATGCGGCAATAAGAAAAAATCATTGGGTGCCAAATCAGGACTGTACGGCGGATGACCCATCAATTCGATGTTTTAAATGCTCAAAAATTCACTTGTTTGAGCTGATGTGGGACGGCTTGCATTGTCGTGGTGGAGAATGATTCGTCTTCTGCAATTGGTTTCCCTTATTTTTCCTTACACTTCTAGCAAATTAATGGTGGTGTACCATTCAGAATTGACCGTTCTACGTTGTTCTAGTGGAACGGTGGCGACATGTCCAGTTATTCCGAAAAAACAGGCGACCATTTGCTTCGATGTGATTCGTGCGCGAACAACTTTTGTTGAATTTGACTCGCCTTGAAAGACCCATACAGTCGGTTGTTATTTAGTTTCGGGTTCATATGCATAGATCCACGATTCGTCGCCTGTCACGACCTTAAAGACGTCTTTTGAAGCACCGCGATTGATTTTTTTAAATATTTGTTTGCACCAATCGACACGAGCCTTTTTTTGAGCGATTGTCAAATTATGCGGTATCCAACGCAAACAAATCTTTTTGACGACCAAATGTTCATGCAATGTTGAATGTATGCGAATGGAACTTATGTCCAAACGTGCCTCAATCTCACGGTATGTCACATGACGATCTTGCAATATCAGTTCACGCAAAGTATCCTATTTTTCTGGTACAACAGCCGATTTCGGACGACCTTCACGAAATTCGTCCTGTAACGAAGTGCGACCACGATTGAATTCAGAAAACCAGCGAAACACGGTGGCTCGAGATGGTGCTTCATCACCAAAAGTCTCAGCGAGTTGATCGGCACACTGTTGGTTTAATCCACGTCGAAAGTCATAGAAAATCTTCGCACGAAAATGTTCACGATTTAGTTCCATTTTTTCAACAATATAATTTTTTCAAGCATCTGTAAACAACACAAATATCACTCGTATGTCAAAACGTACTGAGTACTTTTACCATTAAAAATGGCAAACTTTACGATGACAATGCTAACATATTCACACTGGTGTTGCCATATCTCAAAACTTAAGTAGCAACCCTCGTACTACGTAGGTAGATTGAAAAGTTTTCAGCCCGAGAAAAAAATTGATTGCCTTGAATGTCCTCCAGTGTAATAACACTTATTTTACTGGCCAGATTCAATCTGTTGTTAAAAAAGGTGATTAAGATGCCCTGCGTTTGGTATAGAAATGTATAGCTCTATGCGCCATTAGATGCGGGTGATGTTATGATATAAAAAATAATACATCCCAGCTACTGGAAGATTTTAACTGTAGGTTTACGGCAGATGACAGGAGTTGAAGGCGTAAATTAATGGAGGCTAAGGCTCGACATGGGCTGTAGCGCTTTTGGAGAGGGAATGGAATGATATATAAAATAGTTAAATTTCTTTCATTAACATTAGTCAACTCGAATTCGCTTCATTAGTATGGTCCCCTCAATATAATGTATATATTAATCAAATTGAAAACATTCAAAAGAAATTTATAAGGAGCCTGGAATATCGTTTTGGTAACATTGAAAATGATTACGGCGCATCTTTGATCAATTTTAATATAGAATCACTACAAAAAAGGCGCCTTAGATATGATTTAATTTTTCTTTTCAAAATTCTCAATAACATAGTTGATTCGCCGTATCTTTTACAAAATATTGGTTTCCGTTGTCCTCTTCGCTATACTAGATTAAATTCCCTTTTTTATGTACCAACTTGTAAAAACAATTATACCTCGAATTCATTCATTAGACGCACCTGTAGAAATTATAACGGACTCAGTATTGATGTAGACATTTTTAACTGCACGTTGCATTTGTACAGAAAATTTCTTCATGGGGTCGATTATTTGGGATAGTTGCTGAATGTACATCTTGAGTGGTTTATGCTATGCAGATGTGCCGCATGTAATGTATATGTTTGTGTATGTTTTATATGTGCGTTCATGTGTGTGCGTGGATGGCTCGGAGTGTACATTCGGTATTTTTATTTATTTTAATTTATTACCTCCATGGAAAACGCAAATGTCAACAATTATCTTTTTTTCACTTAAAATTATTATTTATTTTTTATTTTTTGTCACATTTAATGTTTATATCTTTTTAATTTATGAAAACTTAATTGGTATTTTTATGTTAAAAAATTGTTGTTTTTAATACTGATTTTGTATGACTGTATGTTTTCTAAATAAAATAAAATAAAATAAAAATAAAATAAATAAACAAAATATATAAATTAAGATATAAGAAGAAAAATATCAATAATTCAACAAGAAATACGCACTTTAATTCAATGCTAGCTGCACCCTGAGGTATTTAGTATACACGTTACATTAGTTTTTCGTTAAGAACTTAAGGATACATTGTAAACATATTTATAAAATTACGCTACTCTTCACTTTTAATACACGTTGCCTTGTGAAAGGATGATAAAAGAAATTGTAATTAATAATTACATGATAATATCATATAGGTACATATTGTTCGTTTTACATTATAGAATATTGAAAAGGGTGTTTCAAGCAAGTAATATACTCTTTGATGCAAATCTTGCTTTAGAGGCTTTTTGAAAAAAAATAGAAATATTTAATGCAATAATGGGAATAACGTATATTTATACATTTCAGCTTTTTACAAAGTATTACTACTTTTGTCTGAGTATCACATCATTAAAATTTATTCAACAGTAAGTGCATATACTCTTTGATGCAAATCTTGCTTTAGAGGCTTTTTGAAAAAAAATAGAAATATTTAATGCAATAATGGGAATAACGTATATTTATACATTTCAGCTTTTTACAAAGTATTACTACTTTTGTCTGAGTATCACATCATTAAAATTTATTCAACAGTAAGTGCTTTATGTTTTGGAAATTATTTTATATTTAACGTAACATTAGCTAATGACAATAACGTATTCACGAATTACTCAAAACGTACGTCCCCACATTTAAATAATCATTATGCGCTGCTTTTTAAAAATTAAAATTAATTGTTTGCATTGAATGTAAATCTAATTTAGATATTAATCTATTTATTTATACATTTCAATGATAAAATATTAATTCGTGAAGTTCATATTGGATGGTGTAAAAATGGTACCAGTAGTGGTAACGTTTTTTTACAATTCATTTTATTGAAAATTGTGCAGTTAATTGTTATTTTCAGCGTCATTGTGTCCGGGAAATTGTATAATGTTTATAAAATTGTTTAAAAAAATAGTAGTCGGTAGTAATGGGTACACATCATCGGTATTATTTTTATCTTTCTATCTATCTATTACCTTCAGCAGATGCAATATATAAATGAAACTTTTATTGTATTTTATCAAATACTGTCCACCACACGGTATATTTTTTAGCGTGTTGGAACTGTAACCTTTCATTTCATTGCAAGCGCAATACGGCCATGAAGAAAGAATGACAATATCCGACATAAGTCTTTATTACACAATGAGGCGGATTCACCTCCACTCGATTTCCTTATTCAGTATCTGTACCTAGGAGCAGCCATCGAGTCCGAAACACTTTGATGCAATACGATCCGAAATGTCGGCAAAGACAAAAAGATTGCGACCAATAAACCCAGAAAAACTCGACGGCTACTCTAAAGCTATAAAGTATCTAGTAATTTAATATTTATGTTTTTGAAGATATTTCTTATAAAACTCAATAGTTAATAATGATTTAAAATATCAATGAAACTCCATGTTTTAGTTTTACAATTTTATTTGTCAAATGAGTGCATTTGCCCGAGTAGGGGTTCTGGTTCTATTTCACACACAGAACTGTATTCGTTATCTGCCTGGACACAAGTCGTAGGTTGATTGAATGTAGTTATGCAGAAAGCAGCCAGTCCACAGTTTTGATAAAATGCGATATTGGTGTTATCATGGTAGTATGGTTAATTGGCCGCCTCCATAAAAAAACTGAAATAATCCCTGTTAACGAAAAGGCGGACTGTAAATGAAAATCGAATTTCATTCAATTTTGTTATTGGGAAATATTTGAGAAAAGAATAGGAACATGGAATGGATACCTACCTTTAATATGATCTGAATGTTCTTCTATTTCTGGCACTGGATAACAAAATGAACTATAAAATAAGACAATGTTTTCCACGACGTGCGACGATTCCAATAACTTTTTATCCGATTTTATGTCAAGTCAAAAATGTTGTTTGGTTTTTGTTCTAAATCCGAATCATCTAATTTTGAATATCTTCTATCTTGATGTTAGGTAGGTACCATAAGGATGGGTCAAATGAAGGATGGGAACGAAAGGTAATCGGCCAGGAATAATATCGATAAATGCTGTTATTTACTTAACAATCCCCTTCTGAAAAAAATACTGATTACAAAAACAGCATTTCTCTATCTGTAGAAAACACCCCTGACACTATAACGTAAAAATCTTACGGTTAACATCCTAATGAGACAACAAATGCCTCAAGAAATCTAGTTCTCTTAAATAAATTCAAGTGGATAAATACATTCATCAATTTAAAAAATGCTCTCAATTGTTTATTAGAGATGTATTAAGGTGGTAGATAGTTAATAATATTATATAACCAGGTAAGGTATATTACGTTTATTATTACTATAAGACTATTTCGTTTGAAAAACGTCAAACGACCTTGATTGTTTATGACATCACGCTCAGATAGCGACGCAGAGGGAGATTCATCGTATCATAATCGAGTAGTAATAAACTTTGCGGTCAGATTCAAGACACAATGAAACGTGTATAATATCCATTTATTTGCGTTTTACGGCCACTCTTGCATCCACTTGGAACGTCGAGAATCCAATGAACTCCCTCTGTCGAGAAAATAATAATATTTGTCAGTGTATAATATTATAGTAGGTATTATACTCCTGACGGCAGCGAGCGGGTGAACAACCCCACAACCCCCACCGGCCGGGCCGTGGACGAGGACATCTTTTCATAGGAATGTGAACAATTGGTTATTGCAACCGAATAATTTAATACTGGTGATTGCTTGTCTATGATCAGGGTTAATGGACGATAACGAAAGAAAAATGACAATGAAAGAGAAAAGGTGAAAAATTTATTTTTAAATAAAGTACGAGGTATATCCGGAATATAAGTTCCGTTTGATAGTTTTACCCTTTATAGGACACATATTTTGTGTCGATTTACTTACGTCTTGCGAACGTAATAAAATGTGTACTTTTTTTAAAGATAACAAACCTGATCCTTCAGAGTACGTCATTACGATACTGTGATAAAAGACTTAATTATACAAAATATGAGAAAGTAAATACTTAAATTCTCGTGGTATATGTATGTACCACTTTGTTTTAGCTGTCTCATAAAGGGTTAAAGAAAACAAGTACATATTTAAAAAAAAATGTATAATAATTTTTAGACCTTAAACTATGTTTCTACATAACTGCCACCATTTTGTAGATACTTGTCATAGCGCGATACCAATTTTTGCAAGATTTTCTTTCACAGAAGGACCTTCGACGTCAACCACATAATTATTCGATTTGTCAAGCTTTGCTAAGCTTTAGTCATTGCTGATGACGAAGTGGGCCCTATTTCATCGACGGTTATTTTGATTCAGGAGTTTGATAAGTAACCCAAATCTCATCCCCAGTCACAATACTGCTAAGAAAGTCATCACTTTCATCGTTGTAACGCATCAAAAACTCGAGTGCACTTCCCGACGCGCGAAGCTTCTTTTTGCGTTCCTCGGTAAGTTGGCATTTGAAGCGTAGAATTCGTCAAAAGATTATCGAAACACGCTGCATTTGGTTTAAAAATTCAGTACCCTCTGCACCACTGGGTGCAAAAAGGTAAATGTTGATGATCCATAATAGCCAGCTGAAAAAAAAACTACTGGAATGATATATCTTCAACATTAATTACACTTTTGCGTGAATGCGATGCTTTATATCACAAAAGAAGTCACGTCCTCAGGGGTTAGACTTAGAGCACTTGCCCCCTACCTAATAGCCCGATACTCAAAGGATCTAGGCAGTAGAGATTTTGCAATATGAGATCATTCGTTCTCCACTCAGTAGCCAGGCTCTTTAAAGACCTGGGCTTGGAGGGGGAGAACTAATTTTCGGGGATCCGTCACAGCAAATCTATATAGGTTGCTGTGACGTCAGAAGCTTATATGGAACTGTCCTTCATTCTTCAGAATAAGAAGAATATCATTTATGTGTAACCGATTGTGGGAACTTATTGGCTAAAACCTACAACATTCATGCCACTAGTCACTACCTGTTATAATTTGTTCGATTATTTTTATCAATCAGTTGTGTGCATCGCTAACCTTTGCCCCGGATGACGGCGCTTGTGAAATGGTGACTTATTTGCATATTTATCATGTTTCCGGCTATTCCCGGGACTGGTTCTCCTGAAAACTTTTTCTTTTTAAAAATTCCAGACGAAAAGCCAACAGAAAATTTTGATCAATTTGAATACAAGAAATATGCCGGAAAAAATCTACTTCTTATTTAAAAGGTCTTTGAACTTATAAATCAGATATTAAATTGAATAGGCGCGCGACCCTCGGCGAGTCATAGCCAAAGTGCTTCTCATACGGTGGATACGGGTTCGATTCCCGGTGAAATAATGAAATAGAATATTTCACAAGCCTGAATTTTCTGTACTGTGATTCACCGCTGTAATAAAATAAATTGGTCAAAATATTTGCAGACGAGTATTAACAAAAAAATTCTCGAAAAAAGATTCTCCACAGTACTGTTATGAATCGGGTTGTGGTCCCGTGGCTAGCTTCTCGGAATCACGGATTAAAGATCCGTGGTTCGAATCCCACTCTACCCCAACTTTATTCCATTTTCTAATAGTGAGTTATTTACAACTTGTTAAAATGGTCTTCAAAATTAATTATTAAGGTAAATTATAAGAACGCAAATATTTATTTAAAAAAAAAAAACTGGTATATTGAATTTATTTTACTGATTTACACAAAAAATAAATACATTGTTCAGTACTTAAGAATTTATCAAGATTGAAGATTGATTTTTTAATAGCATGTGTCTATTATTATATTTTTATGCAATTACTATAGCGATGGTGTAAAGTGGGATTTGCGTATTAGTATTATTAGTCTCCCGACGAAGAGACGGGTACATCTAGAAACCGGTAGACATAAAAAACTCGGTAAGTGATCGTTTATAAATATTTATTTTATAAAACCAAAGTGCTGATAGGCCCCATATTATTAAAAGCCAACACCACAGTGCACTTATATTATAATTTTAAAAAGTTTTCTTCGCGTGGGAGCAATAGTTTGAAAAGAAAGGAGAGGGAAGGAAGGTTGGAAAAGTCGGTAGTGGTTGTAAAAGAAGAAGATTGTTTAATTTATTTATGTTTTAATAAGTTATTCCATTAGGATGAACTAATATGAACATTTCATTTACATCACACAATTATTTATTATTTAAAAAAAATATTGTATAGGTTGTTGGTGTAGGCCATATGTACTGTATGTGCAGTGTCTAGTCTACGAAATTAAATTTTATTTATGGCCTTACTTATAAACTTGGTACAAAGTTACGCCTTGGCATAATGGTAAAATAAGGATGGAAATACCATCCTTATTCTGCCACTGTAATTAGGGCGGCATCGCCGTCCTTATTCTACCACTATGTCTGGGCGTAATTTTATACCAGGTTTATAAGTAAGGCCCAACGGGCCTTATTTGTGTTTTCTGCTTTAGAATATATTTTTCTTTATCGTCTTTGGTTACGAAAACCATAAAAAAGATGCTTGTGTGTTCGTAATTTAATAACGTAATGTGATTAATTCAGAAACGTGTACCTTTATACTTACGCTCGCTTTTACTGGTGCCAATTATTGACGCTTTAAGTTAATTGATGATGTTCATTATATCATTGATGTTTTACAATTTTAAAACGGGTTTTATTATACTAAATATTCATAAATATTTGTATATAACTACCTACCGGTTTCGAGACGTACCCGTCTCTTCGTCAGGACACCAATTAAACCAACATGCAAAACCCGCAATATACCCACCCTTTTTTTACTATGTTATTGGTACAACCACAAGGCCTAATTCAAAGCTAGCTACAAAGGAACTCCGGAAACCATTAAAGAACTGCAGCTGGTACCAATACTGTAAACATCATAAATATGGTCAATTTTCCCATTTATATCTAGGCCCTGAATCCTTTAACATTCTGCCCAGAATGTTCTGGACATGTCTAAACACTTCAAATACTTACAAGTATGAAGTAAAAACATATGAATAAATGGAAATGCAATTAACTTAGAAACTATGGTCACCCTATAATCCAATCTACCAGTGCAATATATTTAAATTTATAATCAATTATAGTATATTTAAGTAAAAAAGTATATTCGAAAAATATTGTTTGTGTAAAAAAATAAATCTAAACTAAAACTGTAAAATGTGTTCCTCGGCACGGGTTTTCCCCATGTACATTATTAATGCAATTATATATTGTATTCTTGTGAAGTATTAAATAAATACTTTTTATTAGCATGCAAAATTCATTAGATTAGTATGTGTAATACTTTTTCTACGCTCAACCTTCTTTCTGAAATAACATTATAATTGTATACAATTTTAATGCTCTGATAGGTAATAGCTACAGTTGCTTTGATAGGTAATAGCTACAGGTAATGTCATTCCGGTCAATTCTTTCAGATTTAGTGCGTCTCTTTTAGGTGCTTAGAATATATTTTTTATTATTTTTTACCGAAATTGTTTAAGTGTTTTCAGCAAGGTTTTTATAGCAGTGGGAGTTTTTCTAGTTCTACATTTAACACATAGCCATTTAAACAATGGATTTATCATAAATATATGGGATAATATATCATTTGAATAAAGTGTTATTTTTCAATATAAAATTTTTGACAGGATCTTTCAGCATTTATTTCAGTGTTTTCCGTAAGCTTTTTCATTGTGAGTAAATTTTTCATGTTTTTTGCTATTTTAACATTTACCATACATGTCAATTAATAATGTATCAATCATTATGACATTGGATAATTCTTTCGGTTAAGTATTTTTTTTTGAGATTTTTTTTTGACTTGATTCTTTCAGAATTTATTTCAGTGTTTTCAGTAAGTTTTTTTCAGCAGTGCGAGTTTTTCTAGTTCAACATTAAGGCTGTAGTCAGGTAAAACGAACGCAAAATTAGGA
The DNA here is from genome assembly GCF_059751315.1 of Micrasema longulum. Lineage (NCBI taxonomy): Eukaryota > Metazoa > Arthropoda > Insecta > Trichoptera > Brachycentridae > Micrasema > Micrasema longulum. Next base: position 401,274 of record NW_028278485.1, read on the forward strand.
ATTCATATGATTTTACCATTATAAAACGAATGGTTTTTTTAATCGCGCAATAATAAAAAAATAAGAAAACATGAATTACATAAAAACAACATTTTTTAAAGGTATTTCTGTTAAAAATATACCTTTTATATATAAGTTTTATGTAACTAAAATATAATTACTTTTAGACCGGCAGATTACGCCATTCGTTCTATAATGGCGAATTCGTATGATTTCCTAATTTTGCGTTCGTTTTACCAGACTACAGCCTTAACCATATAGCCATTTTAACAATGGATGATTCATAAACACACAGGATAATATTCTTCCCAATTAAGTGGATTCTTTCGACAGAACATTTTTTGACATGATCTTTTAGCATTTATTTCAGTGCTTTCCGTAAGTTTTTTTATTGTATGTGAATTTTTCATGTTTTTTGCTATTCTAAAATTTAACATACTTGTATATGAAAAATGTACTATAATTAATAATATGTAATATTAATAATAATCACGATCACATTCTTTCGGTTTAGTATTTTTTTTAGTGAATTTTTTTAGACTTTATTATTTCAAAATTTATTTCATTGTTTTCAGTAAGTTTTCACGTGAAATTAAATTTTTCCGTATATGAACGTATGTATGTAAATTCTATTAAATATCATAATATCGTACAACTATCCGAACTAGATGGTGCAAAGAGAATTGTATTATATCACTGTGGGCGGCGTATTTTGATTTTCAAAGTTATATCAAGTCAATTAATTAAGGTAATCAGCCCCAGTAGCAGTACTACACTTAAGTAATAAGTAAAGTTTGGAAATGAAATGCTATTATGTCTATGTATTTACCTATATAACGGGTAATATTGGGTAAGCCATTAAAGAAAATTGGAAATATTTTAGTTTATTAACCTCATAATGAATTTAGCATTTAATGCGTATGTTAAATGGATTAAAACAAGATGGAATATTAACATATTACAACAGAGATGAAGAACATTTAAGAGAATGTAATATGGAAGTCTAGGCATCTACAGGGCTTATGACCTCAAAATTAAAATATATGGGTAAATCATAAGAACGCAATTGAACGTAGTTATGCAGAAAGCAGCCAGTTCACAATTTCGTGAAAATGAGATATTTATGTTATCGGGTGCAGTAAGGCAACTTCTAAGTACTGCTTAAAACAGCCAGACCGCTTTCATACAAAAAATTGTATTAATCACCTTTCGAAAATGGTGTCGATCACAAAAACAGCATTTCTCAATTTGCAGAAAACACCCACAGCTTACAAAAAAGCTTACGGTACTTAAAAATCATTAAAACTGTTCAATTACATAATAAGATTCTTGTTTGTGATATTAAAAAAAAACTAATGTATTCATTGTTTATCATTTGTAAAAGTCAAAAACATTCCAACTGTTGTGTAGATTAAATTATTAAGTCTTTTCACAAAGGTGCTATTATCTCAGTTTCACTTTTCTATGGCTAGCTGCTTTCTGCATAACTACGTTCAATTGTTCTTTTTTTTAATTAAAAAAAAAATAAGTGAAAACAAACGTCGGGAACACCCGATAGGTTACAGTAAGATGAAGATATTTAATTTCTGCAGACAAACTCGTTGATGAAAAGACGAATGAAACGCACGTAAAAGGCGTACCTTCAATTATTTTTAAATTGTGATTCGTTTAATTAAGATAAATGTTAAACCGGTCGTCAATAAATTTGTCAGTCATTAACAAATTCATTATTTATTAGACCACGCAATGGCGTCAGCAGCGCCGCGAATAGTTTATGATGAAGTAGTTTTCCCTTTTTGCTCACACAATCGATTCAGGTCATTATGAAGTAAAGTAGGCAAAGAAACCGCTAAATTTACTGTTTGTTTACATTTTTCTCTACTGAATCGCGACGCAGTAGATGTAATGCGCATCCCGATGTATTTTACCTCATAAGAGTGAGACACTCGTATCGCTATCTGTTGAAATACTGTTATCGTGTCCTCTCGTGTGTGTGTTTGTATGTGAAAATATCATTATACATATACCCGTATTACACGGGTCAGAAGATGGTACAAGATATTGTGCCGTTTCTTGTACAATAATTCACACTTCCTCTTTCTTCCACAATTCCTCTTTCTTCCACAATTCCTCTTTCTTCTCTAACTCATATAGTGTCCATGCGGCTCGACTGTGGAATCATCTCCCATCCACCATCAAAGATGTTACTACATTATCTCTGTTTAAATCACGTCTGAAGAAACATCTCCTTTCTCTTCCTTAATCTCTCCCCCTTTCCTCTTTTTTCCTTTTTCCCATCAGCAATAGTTTTGATTTAAGATAATTTATAAACAAATACGTTTATTTCTATTTTTATATATCTTTAGCTTTATAATATTTTTTTCTATTGAATATGTTCTGTAACTTGAATAATAAAAATAAAACTTTTATTTAAGTGGTTGGTTGGAAGAAATTGCCATTTGGCAATAAGCCCGCCGATGTACAAATAACATTATGTACAAAAAGTTAAATAAATAAAAAAGAATTATTGTGCTAAATCTTGAGCCATTTTATTTGCTGTTTTACACGGGGCAGTTTTTGGAATTGAAAATTGCGCATAAAGATGCGCAGTACATAGTTGTTTTCTGCGCGATGACAGCTTCACAGTTGACAAAACAAGCTGTTTTGTGACAACTAACAATATATTACTATGCGACCAACGACAACATCAGGTTTCTAAAACAACTTGGATCGTGAACCTTATTTGACATCAGTTTTTCCAGAAACGAAAGGCAAGCGTAATGGAACAAAAATGCGGCGAAATAAATAAGATAAATAACGTGACATAAGCAAAAAAAAAAATACGCGTTGACAGTTAAAGTTGACAGTTAACAGTATCACAGGCGGGAGATGCGCGCGCAGATGATGGTTCGAAAAATTGCTAAAAATACGTGTTCTAATTTTTCTGAAATTGACCACAGATTTTATAAATTTTGTGTATTACACGACACAGTATTCATTGGGCAAATCTTGCCCAAGATCTTGTTTCGGACCCATGTAATACGAGCTTTACACTAATATCCATCAAGTGAGCATACAGCCTACACGCTTTACATATGTGGGTAGCTGGTACTACGTGTTGGGTGCGTTAATCGTGTCAGCTGGTCGGTCGTGTGCTCATTATAATACTCCCAACACTTTCCTCCTATCATATTACCAATAACGTAATATAATATAATATTATTGTTGCAATAAACGTTTCTTTCATATTTGTATCATCAGAAATATTTGTACGTATTCAGCTCAATCTGATTACTATGTAAAAACTGAATTTGCATATTTAGTTTACACTAGTTTTAAATATGATTAGTTTTGAGCGTAATGCCGTTGATCTTTGCCCTTGAATTGCAAAAAAATTAATTAAAAGGTATTTAAACATTAGATTTAGTCCGCTTCGTGATTAACGCCTTTGACTAGTAATTTCGATCCCTGTCGACCTAAAATATAGCTTCTAGAAGATGTTTTCTCATTGTAATACTATGCCATAGCGCTGGCATCAAATAATCGAGAAACACTGCAAACGATTTAGAAATGCTGCGCCCTTCGAGGGTATGAAAAAGTATGAGAATTTGTTGTTGACAGCGGCGCGGCGGTACGAAGATGAGTTGATATTTTCGATGAATGGTTGTAGCAAGTTTGCTTTTATGATTCAGGGGTGATGAAGTGTAGTCAGGTGTGCAGGTGGTGGCGTCGGCGTCGTTCAGGTACAAACTATTGACGCGCTCATTCTCTCGTCCTCTGATCCGCCTCTCTCCTTCGCCCGTCGTGTTCCTTGTTCCTTCCGCTTTGAAGTTACTAAACGCCGAACACAAAGAGATCTCGCACGTGGCCCACAATTTCCCGCTCGCTTTGTGTTGACCTCCCCCCTCTTCTGGCTGTTCCTCCGCACTCTTTCACTCCTCGCCCCGCGCCCCCGCGCTCTACCTTCGCCATCTGTTCGGAACGGTTCGTAAACACACGATCAGCTGTTTGGTTTCTCGGTTCTTTGTGCCCGTCGAGTAGCGAGCAGCAACAGTACGCAGCTGGAATCGAGGGAGGATCGTCGTTCCTTCCTGCACCGTCTGATACTGAATTCGAACAAAACAAAAACAGTCAACATAAAATTCAGTACATAATAATTTCCCGCGATTTTCTCCGATACGCTTTTGTTTTTCGCGTAAACAAACTCGCGGTGTCGCGGCGGTGATATTATTATATTTGATATTTACGTTATTGATCTTGTGTTGTGTAGTTTTGTGGTGTTTTTACGTGTGGAGCATTTATTTTCCCACTTGTGTTTTGATTAGATGTGTGTTTTTGCCCGCGGTTCGAGTGCACGTTAGCTAACACTAAGAAAATATTGTATAATTCACTGTTGTGATTTTTCAACTTTTCTTTTCACCGCTGGCGACAAAGTTATAAGGTAAGTTAGAGAATAAGTTTCGCAAGCGAGTCGTGTGTCTGTAACTTAATGAGAAAAAAAAACACGTCCACTGAAAATGCGACTTACTTAGCATTTTTTGTGCTTTGTTCGAGTTGTATTTCATTCAGGAAATGTCATATCGAGAACGTTAACGAGATATCGTTAGCATTTTAGTCCAACAAATGTATTTTTTTACCAGCAATCGAGCGAAGATTATTACCATATATTACTCGATTGTTTGTTTACATTCACGTATCTACCTCGGAAACGTGATTATTTATATAGAATCACATTTTTTGATTTTTTTTTTACTTCGAGTCTAAAGTTCAACAATACTATTTTGATTAAAAACCGAGTCTTTGTTATGAACATACGAGGAGAGGAACGAAACGAAAATTAGAATATTTATTTGTAAAAAAAAATATCGATTGCAATGTAACCGACATTGATGTAACTGACTTTATTTTTTTCAAAAACAATTTTGTTGTACATGGAAAATTTGAAAAAAACAAAAAAAACAAACCATCACGCCGTTTCCCCGTAGGTGTAGGCAAAGAGGATAGAATGCCATATCACTCTATCTTGGCATAGAGACCTAGCTTCCTCTACATTCATACATCTTCTCATACACCCACGCCGATTATTCCTACTTTTGTCATGTCCATCTTCAAGTATTCGATGGACTTGATCGTGCCATGTCTTTCTCGGTCTTCCTCGTTTTCTGCATCCAACAACAAAAAATAGTAAGGTACATTACACATAAAAAAAAGAAACGTTGTTTTTTGTATGTAGCTACTTTACTAACCCAATCCTAATTAAGTTATTCAGGTATTTTAAAAATCAGATTTACCTAAGGCTCTCATTTTATAATAATTTCTCATAAGAAAAAAAATTGTATCATTTATTAAAATATTTTTTTTTTAATTAAAAAAAATGTTTTTACTTATTACACTAACATGCAAATCCCGCTATATACCTCCACCATAGTAGTTGCTCAAAAACAAAAAAACAACGTGCTGATATAATAATACATACTTTTACTATCTTTTAGTGCACGTTAGTGTTAGCTACTAAAAGCATTTGTTCTATCAGCACGTTGGTTTTATATTTTTGTGAATCTACTATGGAGATGGTGTATTGTGAGATTTGCATGTTAACGTAATTAGTGTCTTGACAAAGAGACTAGTATGTCTCTTAGTTACATACAATTATTTGCTAACTTTTTATCAAATGTTTGACCACAAAGTTAATATGCTTTAAATATTAATAATATTGTAAACACTTAATTTAATCGTTGAAATTTTTAAATAATCTTGTTTAAATATGCACCCTGGGTTTTGATTGAAAACTTCTAAAAGTTAATTAAATCGAACTGCATGTGCATTGAGAATACTGCATTTTTGAAAAATATATCATATCTACAACCTATGTCCATAATATTCGGTTTATTAGTAAATATCTAATTAGTGAAAATTAATCAGTGTTTTTTTGCTTGTAAAACATTTATGACGGAAAAAAGCGTTACAAAAAAAAGAATGCTGTGTTACGAAAACATATATTGCTAGCCACTGTCTCTAATTTCAAAGGTAAATTATTCAACATATTTTCTTTGTTGTAAGAGTTTATCTTTTCTTACCAATATTTAAAATCGAACAAAAGACGTTAAGCCTTATTATTTCATTACGATAATTAATTTGTTTTATTTAGTCATTCAATTTTAAAATGTTTTTTTAGTGATTTTTTTACCAAGTGATTAATTATCATTGTAACTGTTGATGACATACTTGCTTTCTGAACGAGTTTTTTGTTCTTTTGAAGGAAAACAAATTACATCTGCAGAAGCTTGTAATAATTACATACAATATATATTTAGAGACTAAGCAATTATTAGGTAGATAACGGAAAAGATATTTTTTTCCTGTTTTCTTTATAGTATCTTCGTTTCATTTATTTAGTTTTTCTCATTCATAACAAATTCATAAGATAACAAAAGCATACAAAAACATAAAGATAAACCCGCCAAACCGCGAGACTTGTTTTTTTACAGATGAAGTAATTATTAGGAAATATCTAGAAGTCTTGTCAATTACCGAGCTTATGACCTGTCGTTGACTGGTTTAAGTTTAACTTTACGCGTTTTATAATATTTTCATTTTTTACAATAGCTAGCAGGGGCGAATCGTTAAAATAAGCGATTATGCACAGCTTACCATTTTATTTGACTTTGGATAATAATGTTTTATAGTAACCTTGTTTATGAAAAAATAAATAAAATAATTGCTATTTATTCACCAACACCGTTTATAAAACAAGACAAGGACAATCAAGACTAATGAACCAGGGACTGAAATTATACAATAAACTACCAGACAAAACTAAACAAAAGACTCAGACAAACTTTTCAAAAGATGTAAAAAATATTATTTTGAACAACATAGTATAAATGAAAAATGTATATATTATTTTATGTAAAATGAATGTAATAATCCGTAAGGGTTTATAAATAAATTTTCAAATGAAAAAATTATCTACAAAAATATATATATGAAGTACGCCCAGCGCCCAGCCCGTTCTAAATGAACGATGAAACTAGTCGATCACCTCAGCTTATTTCTTCATACAAAAAAGTACACTGTATTTTACATCTAAGCCAAGTCAGCTTTTAAGTACTAAAACAAGCTTGTAGATTACAAATGTTATTTGAGGATTCTCTATTTGGAAACTAGTGTTTCGAACATTATTTCCAAAGGACTATTTTTTTTTTGATAGGATATTGTTGACATATTATGTATCACAAAGGACATGTGGCTTTGCAGTGGCCGTTTTTGGTAATTTTAATTTATAAAGAATCGGCCATTGTTCAGTGTTGACAGTTTAAACTTTTGTACGAGTATTGTATTTAAATATTGTAGAATAAAGCTGCGTATATCGCGTGGTTGATAATAATTGTTGTTTGAGTTGATTTTCACAGAACCACAGAAAAAGTAGTAATTTATAATTATGTTACTTACATATTATGTACTTAAATGCAGGTACAATTTAATGAACATTTTTTGCAGATTACCTGTAAAATAAATTACGGCTTGCCACTGATAACTAGTCCACTTAACACTTGTGTGTGGAAGTGAAACATGGAACTGGCAGAGAAAAGATGAAAACAGGGTAAACGCGGCTAAAAATGCGATCTCTTAGGCAAATGTGTGATAAATCAACGTATGATAGGGTTACGAATGATAAAATCAGGCAAGAGAGCAAATCTGAGACAGGTGTAAATTATAAGATTAAGAAAGGAGATAGTTAGGTTATGGATGACGAAAAAATGGTAACACAGATATATATGACTAGAGTGAACGATATTGTAGGACGAAGGACGACCAAAGAAGACGTGGCATGATCGGATAAACCTTAATCTTAACATATTACAACAGAGATGAAAAACATTTAAGAGAAGGGAATATAGAAGTCTAGGCATCTATAGGGCTTATGACCTGTCATTGGCTGTTTTAAGTGGCCACTTTACACACTGTGTAACATTCACCATTCTGCTCATATTTGAACATCTATATTCCTTCAATTCTTTCATCTGTTGATGTTTGTGAAGTTAAAGAGCTAAACCTTTATTTATGCGGGTGAGATTCATCTAATTGAATTATTTCACCTGCATACTAGGCAACGCCTGAAAATTTTATTTTTTCAATTTCTATACTTCTTCATGGACCAGGTGGATTTATCAATAATATTTTGAGTTTGTCCAAATCTTTGTAGACAAGGACCGGATTCAACTCAGGTTATATTAACATATTACAGAAGAGATGAAGAACATTTTACCTTCTCTTAAATGTTCTTCATTGCTGTTGTAATATGTTAATATAAACAGCTCCCCAGGGAGTTGAATCCAGTCCTTGTCTACAAAAATTTGGACAAACTCAAAATATTGTTCCTAAATCTTAAGTTTGATCATGTCAAAAGTAGACAGAACCGAGGGCATCTATGACATGATGTATGACGTATAGACGTATGTGGCGATTCATCCTCTCTGTCTACCCATACGGGAAAATGTAGTGATGGTAGAAGTAGTAGTACAATAGCTGTAATTGTATTAACTTTCTTTAAAAAAATATTCATTTTCCAAAATAATTTACGACACGAAAGAAACGTTCTATACTGATATTCGGTTTCGATGGTAATCTTCATTACTTACGTAATTTGGTTTTAAAATAGATTAAGCGGCTATTAAAAGTGATTGGAAAATCTGATTTTTGTTCATTTTATAAGCCAACGTTCCGATGGAGAATTGTTTATCTACGTTCGTTACATATCGATCAATAAGTCGTGAGAAATTTCTGGTATTGGTACAAATTTTCACTTTTACCCTTTATGGGACACCTAAAACAAGGTGGTACATAAAATCACCGAAATTCTATTTGATATTATTGTCTTAAATTGCAAGAGTATTGTAATAACGTTCACTGGTAGATCAGTCTTCCACTCAGCTTTTTCAAATGCAGTAGGTTTTATTTCCTTAAAAAATAATACTTTTTATAAGATTTGCAAGACGCAAATCAACAGAAAATATGTGTCCTATAAAGGGTTAAACCAGCGTTTTCCAACCTTTTTAAGCCTGCGGACCTGTGAATATATATATATTTTTTTCTTATTAATTTAATTTATTCTAATTAAAAAAATATATTTCTCTGTTCTGTCTTATATCATGACCAATAGAACCAAAATATCGGGTTTGTGGTGTCTTTTATTCACATGCGTTAGGTTCTGGGTTCAATTTCCCGCAATATTTTCTACAATTTCTCTCATCAATATTAATAGACTTTATGAACTCGGCAATAGTTATTCCCACGTATCTGATATATTAAGTGTAGGGCATTGTTCCCATAGAACAAACCTTTTGAACTTTTTCAAAGATGGTGAATGGTAACTATATTTATTTATTCATGCATTTCATAATATATATATGTATACAGTTTTTTGTTCACTTTGCCTAGCTGTGTGAAACAGTACTTATGATTTTCTTGTTGTTTTTTTTCTGTAGAATGTTTTATTATTTAAACTTTCTACTGAATATGCTGTATAATTTTTAGGTTATTTTTTTTTTATAAATCTTGGGTATAAGGTAGGTAATTCACGTATAAAAAAAATATATCAAGCCAAATATATTAATATTATAAATGTTTGTAAAAGGCCGATTTGCCGTTTATGTTTATAAAAATAAAAAAAAATAAAAAATATGTATTTAAATTAACTTATAAAAACATTTTTTCAATTTAATATTTTTTCTGAAGCGCAAGACTGATCTTCTTGCCTTCATAAAATAAACAATCGAGTTACGACTCTGTTGGTGTATGCATGCAGTACCCTATTCACCATTGGGTGTAGATGAGAAATGGGTGGGCGGAAACTGACCAAAAGAAAAGCGAAAAGACCTCGGTTTACGAACGAAAAATAAATCGCCCTCTTTTATTTTGCATTCAGTAAAAATGCCTTCTGTTGACTCATAATTCTTTCGAGTATTTTACATGACTCAGGTTCTTCTAACCCTTAAAATGTTCGCAGAACTTAGACTGGGGTTTCCTTCTCAGGGAAAAGGTAAATGTAACAATAATAAATGGGGTATTGCAATAAATCAGATCAAAGGTAACGGGTGGTAGTCGAGATGACCGGGAATGTTTGCGATGGTTCCGCGAATTTAAGCAGATTTCAGAAAATTAACGTCGTTGGGACACTACCCAAAACTATTATTTGTCTTGTTTTACCTTCCAAGAAAAAGTTTCGCCATAACCCCTTTCTAGGTAGTTTTAAGGCGTGTGCTGCCTATTTGTAAATGTAGGCATTGGTTAAATAATATTGTGACTTCTATCTTTACTCCGACATTTTCGGTCCATTCATAAGAGAGATTTAAATGTGTTTTCCTATTAGGTTTTGCTCAAACTGTTGAGGAGTTTAAACATTAAGGTGAATTGCTGACTGAATAGTGAAAAAGCATTTAGTACTTGCCTCAGTGATTGAAATCGAAATAAGTTTTTCGCAGTTCCTCCTCTGTTTTCACAAGCAATCCAAAAGTACCCATTATGTTGACAATTATTGCTTATAATTTTCTTGTTGTGTGTTTGCTCTAATTAAATTGTCGAGAATATGTCATCAATTAGTTAATGGGATGTTTTCAATGCAAAATGCTTTTTGTAGAGAATAACTTATAAATAGAAAAATAAACAATGTAATTTCTGGTATTGGTTATTATTTAACTGTAATATGTTTGAAAATACGGTTAAGTAACTCCTATATATTTACTTGAAGATTATAACGAAATAATTATATTTACGTAGGTGATTCTGAAAACCTACCTTGAACCCACGTTCCTTGTTTATAAATTTAAGAAAAAAAAATAGGACCGCTCGATTATGAAAAAAACAAAAGTGTGCTATTATCGTATTCCCATGTCAATATTTTTTAATTTTCAATTTGTTTCACACGTAACATCAATTAAATTTTTAAGTGTTTTTTTTTCTGCACCTGAAAACTTTTGTTAGTGCAAATTTTATATTTGTACCGATTCTATTGTTGAAATACTCACTCATAAAAAACTGACCATCACGTAATTATACTTTGTAATTCACAGGTATGTGTACCGTGCGCTGATTCATAATTTTAAATAGTCTTACGTCGGTATATAATTTTATCCTAGGAATCATTAAAGATAGACTGATTAACATCTATTTTTATTTTAGCACTTAAAATAATGAAATAAAGTTAAAAAAAACGTAAATCATGCTCAAAATAAGTTTAATTTGAAAATTATTTCTCAATTCGTTATCTTGAAAGATAGCTAAAGATTTTACATAAGAAGTAAAATGCTATTGCAAATTAATGTTTTTGCTATCGTTTTTAAACAATAACTTAATTAGTGTATTACTATAAAAAAAACTATTGCAAAACATGTGAATCAAAAAGATAAATTGGTATTGGTTATTGCAGCTACAATATCAAATATTGCACGCAAATTTCTTAGTACGAATAATTATTTTTTGACTTAATTGCCAACTCCTTTACTTCTCGTAAACTTATTTCTTATGTGAATTGTAACAAAATCGCAGTACCTAGGTACATGGGGCCAGATTTTAAATGTTCATGTGACATAAATGAATTTGACTTTAATGTAGGTTTACACGATTTTTGTTGATAAAACCCTAAAGCGAAAGTCAAAAAGTAATTTAGATGATTTTGAAGTATCATTAAGTGGTGACAATTTTAAGAAAATTTAAATTTCATTACACAACTGTGGTCTCTAAGTACTCTGTATTATATATTTTTTAAAACTACTCACCATATTATGGTGTAAAATCGTAAACATGTAAAATGTAATCAATTTTTTGTAAAAACGACATCGATAGTTTTTAGTACATATTGACAGATTTAACATGTTCGTAGACAGAGGCTAAACCTAAACATCCCCTTGGTATATATTGGACCAGCGACCCGGGGACGGGTCGCCTCCGTTGTGTATTAGGTAAATTATGTAAATTATCATGATAGGTTTCCAATGTTCATTCTTGTTTTATCGTTATTAAGAGTGATTTTGTTTGTTGCAGGATTGTCTCGGTCGGCAGTGCGGGCGCGGGAGGCAGAGGCGCGGCGGGCGGATGGTGCGCGCGGCAGCTGGCGGCGGCGGCGGGGGGCGCGCGGCGCATGTGGCAGGCGGGCGGCGCGGCGGCCTGCTGCCTGTACGGCCTGGCGCGCGGCCGGCGCCGGACGCAGAGCTCTCCTGTCACCGTAGGTAATTAACTTTAATTGATGGCACTCCATCGAAGAGAATGTCCATTCCATCAGATTCTAAGGCTGTCAGACCAAATTTTCAATATTTTCCATAATTCAGATATCCAGCTTTTGCACGATCCACTGTTTTTTTCTACCTAGAAGAAAATTAAAGAAGCTGACAAGCGGCCCTTCAGGCCTTTAGAACAGTGGCTAAAATGTCGTAGGTAGCCACCCAATGTCTATTCCACCAGAAGCAAATATTATGAAGCCTGATGCTAAGGCAATCAGACTTAAGTTTCAATCTTGACCATCACGTCAGATATTCAACTTTTACATAATACACTATTAATTCCACCAAAGAGAAAATTAGAGAAGCTGACAGAGCGGCCCTTCAGGTCCTTAGAACAGTTTCTGGCAATGTCGTGGGTAGACACCTAATATTCATTCCACCAGAAGCCAATACTGTGAAACCAGATTCTAAGGCTATCAGGCCAAAGGTTTAATTTTGACCATCGCGTCAGATAATTAACTGTCGCATTTTCACTGTTCATTCAACCAAGGAGAAAATTAAAGAAGCTGACAGAGAGGCCCTTCGGGTCCTTGGAACAGATTCTAGTAATGTCGTGCCTTATGTCTATTCCACCTGAAGTAAATACTATGCAACTCAGTTTTAACCATCAAGCTAATTATCAAGTCTTTTCACCACTGTAATTGGGCCTCCTGGCCTGTTGTGGTGCAAAAAAAAATGAAATGAAAATGAAAAAGTAGTTACTTCAATAACCTAACGGGTTGTTGATCGTTTAAATAAACATATATATACGTTACACTAAATAAATACTATGGCTGGCGGATTAACCTACAGACCAATATGTTTTATGCATCGCAAGCTATTTTCGCTATAGTCTACTAATATTGCTCGTTTTACTATCGGTATGGTCTTCTCGTTCACGCCACCTCTCTGTATCTGGTAAGAGATTGCGACACAAGGAAGTCAAGTTTCATGCGATAATTAATTTGCATTTTCTTGCATAGAGCGCTTTTACCATTAACCATTCCTGCAGTCTGAAAACTTTATTGGTCGTAATATTTCTTCTTATACAACTGCATTGACATTTTGCATTTAATTTATTCTTGCGAATTATCCAATGCGAGGCCTCCATAGTCTGCTGCGGGAAATTATTAAACACTACATCTGTAGTGTCTCACTCGTCTCATATTATTTGCGTATAGGTTTGTCTGTACAATATTAGGAACCTTATTTTTTGCTTGTAAAAAAACTAAGTTTATTTCTTTTATTACAAAAAAAACATCGTGGGTACACGAGAAAAACCGGTGAACTGCAAAAATTGTATTGCGTAAATTGAATTTTAAAGTTTGGTTGTTCATTAAAAATCATGTTTTGTTTTTATTTTTTTAAATTTATTATTCATGAAACGTATTTTGAAACATTACAGAAATTATATGAAATAAAAAACAACAGAATTTTGAGAAATAAATAATTAAGTAAGAAAAGATAAATAAAATCCGCATTTAGCTGATTTTCCTTGTGAAGAAATTTGTGCTGGTTGAGTTAGCCGGCGGCATTGTCTAACTGAATTTGAGTTGGATAAAATTCAACACTGTCTTCATCTTCAGATATAGCATCTATCACATTAGCGGAAGTGGAAAGACTCTTGTGCCAATGATGGAAATCTTCGGGAATGACCCCTGTTTTGCATAACTTTAACAAGTCTTTTTTAACTTCACTGTAGTAAGGTTTCATTAATGCAGATATTTCTACTTCCAATAAAAACTTTGAATGTTATTTTTTTTTTAGTAACGAAAACCAGACAAAGACACTTAACCGTTTTTCCTTGTATATTTATTATTTAAAAAAAAAACAACAATCAAAAATTAATCACTTAAAATCATATTAGTGATTTTCTTTGTAAAGATTTGAGAAAAAATGCTATATATACGTTTTTACTCGCTCTACGATTCTCTGAAACTCAGTTGATGGGGGTAATATCATTTAACCGATTATACCTGTAGATAGTGGATAAAAATTTGAAGTTAATGGTATCCATAACTTAAATATGCCAAAAACGTAGTCAACCAATTTTTCTTATACACCCGCGATATATAATGCTGATTATTTTAATAAAAAAACTGTGTAAATATTTGTATTTATTGTTTTATAGGCATGTTTTTAATCTATTTTTCATTTAAAAACAGTATTTAGTGTGTAAATAACTAATATGTCCAAATTGTTGTTAACCATCGAGAGATTTCGTCAAGATTGGTTGATGTTTCAACAGAGACGTATATATTTTTCTGATACAGGCATTTAAAGGTCTTATGACCAGTCGTCGTTCGGTGCGTAATGGGATTCTCCTGTTGCAGTTGAAGCAGTCGCCACGGGGGCGGGCGGCGCTGGGAACGGAAGCGGAAACGGGGGCGGCACAATGGTGAAGACGTTCCAGGCCTATTTACCGCCTTGCCACCGCACCTACTCCTGCATACACTGCCGCGCACACCTGGCGAGTCACGATGAGCTGATCTCCAAGGTAAGGGAAATCCTAAATAATTTTCAATTGTCAAAGCCTTGGATCTGCTTATCTAAGACACGCTCAATGCACTCGAGAATTCGGAGATGGAAACTGTCATTTCCTAGCTCAGGGCTGGTATTCCGAACCCGATTATAGCGCGGTATAGCGCATTTTTACGTACTAAATACGCGTTATAGCGCGCTGTAAACGCGTTCGGAATTCCAGCCCAGGGACTATCTAATGAGGGCAAGGAATAATAGACGTATCCATATTCCTCCCTTTAAGACATCAATTAAGGAGTGTCTGATCAACGGTACCTATCAGCAATTTTTTTTTTTTTTTCTATCAAAGAAAATCTTTTAAATCTTACCCATTTCTGGCCTTAAAAATGCTCCAAAAGTTGATCTCTATAGATAAATAGCAACGTTTGGAGTATTCTGAGATCAAAAATAGTTGAGATTTAAAATATTGAAACCAAATAGAAAACATATATATATGTAAATAAACAATGATTGATTTTAATTTTTATATTCGAAGCACTAGCTTTGAGGTTATTCATTTTAATGATTCTTTATCATAGTAAGTTAGTAAATTATTCCTTGATAAGAAAGCTTGTGTAACTTTGACACCGGTCGGTAGAAAAAATAAAAAGAAAGTTAACCGGATTATGGTCCCGTGGATATTGTCGCGGAATCACGAATCAAAGTTCCGAGGTTCGCACTCCTCTTTACTACATCTTGGGTCCCATTTTCTAATCGTGAGTTATTTGCAACTAGTTTATTAAAATATTTTTTTATTATATATTCAAAATAATGTACAAAAGTAAACAAAATCTAGATCGCGCCAAACTAATAATAAATAAAAGTTTGTCGGCGCGTTTCTAATACATTTTTAATTTTATTTAATAGCAAATTACCACAAAATATCAAATAAATACAAAAACAAAAAAAAAAACCACTGTAAAAATTAAACAACACAAATATATTTGGACTGGATAAACACAACTTTACACCTTGAGGTTTTGATTCTTTATGAGGAAATCCTTCAATCGTTTGCTCCTTCGCTGCAAACTGGTAGATTTTTTTTTACCTCGGCCGGAAGCTTATTAAATAGCTTTGGTACAATATATTCTATCGTCCTGCTTCCATAGAAGTTTTGTACTCTATACCAGTTTCATGGCTGTTATCAATCTTGTTCCATGTGAGTGACCAGGCAGGCTTTTTTCCTCATCAAAATGCTTTATTATTAGTTTAAGTGGTAAAGTTGCTTCACCGGAAGTACCCCACAATGCTTAAATAAGATTGTGTCATATTCTTTGTAAATCTTTTTGATTTCTTCATTTTCAATCATTATCTAAAGAAGTCTTTTCTGAAGATTGTAAATTCTATAAACGTATGACCCCCAAAATGACCCCCAAAATTGAAATATATTTGGGTAAATCATAAGAAGTAAAATATTTCATTTTACTTTTTTTAAAATTGGTTAAATACAAAGTTGTTTTATATATTTTATTTTAACGATTGATTCCTTTGAATAAACACTCCTCAAGTGGTCAAAAATTCTACAGTTATTTTTATACAAAATTGTTAAATATTATGCTGTTTCCTAAAAAAAAATTGTAATGTAATACAAATTTGGATGAAACATATTTTTACACAAAATGAATTTCGAAAATGTTTAAGTTTTTAAAAAGCTAACACTGTACAATGTACATTCTTCATCAGATCAGGTTATCTTTGTAAGGACTTTTAAATCATTTTGATACAAAGTATCAATCTAAACCTCTTGGTTTTGTTTTACTTTTTTTTTATTGAATAATGAACACCTTTTAAATCACCACACATGTTTCGTGTACACAGAATAACCTTTATGGTTATTCCAAATAGTTGTACAAATATATAGTTTTTTTAATAGCTCACTTGTATATGTAATTCATTATTGAGCACAGTTAAAAACAAAGTTTTAATAACCTCACTGTGTCCGTCACATTAAATAAAGTTAAAAAATAAATTAGCTTAAATGAGAACAGTTTTTTTTGTTGTTAGCAAGTTTCTTCAACAAGAAAACTGTTGTCCGAATATGGTTGCCATTTTCGATAAGACAAGGAGCCGTCTGAAAACTTTTTAAATGCTCAATTAGTACAACTTTCCTTTTTGTAATTTGCATATTATTCGCACAAAGGACTTCCATTATTCAATAGCATGAATGCAATAAGCCGTCATACAAATCCACTTTCAGCTTCTGATTTCATTGGGTTTAAAGTGGCTAATTACTTACGAAATCTTCTTTGTTCAGCATAAAAATATTTTTCATATCTAAAAAAAAAATTAGTATTCTAAAAAGCAACGTATTAAAAAAAAACACTAACCTGTGTTTCTTATTCATGAAATTCATGAATAATCATATGTCCACACATAAATTACTATTCTTCTATTCTTTTTTTATGTAATTAATGATAAATTAAAATATACAAATTCTTCAAAATGAGGCGATGAGGATTATACTCAAAAGAAATATCTATTCTAACGCAGAAATAATGCACAAAAAAATTGACTTGCTCACAGTAAGGCAGCAAATTAAACATAATGTAGCAATTTTCATACATAAAATAATTAAGGGGATGAATAAAATAAAAACAAAAATAAAATATAACCAACAATGTCATACATATGAAACAAGGAATAAAAAAAAATAAGATTACCAATGAGGAGAAAATCAGAACCACAAAACTCATTGTACAAGGGATTGAAGCTGTTACAATGAGTTATCTGAAGGAATAAAGGAGATAGAAAAGATCTATATATTTTGAATTATGTTTCTCAATGCGAAAATTCTCAAAAATATGTTTTTGAGAAATTTTGATAAAAAAATTGTAATGTTATTAAAAGTTTATATTAGTTCTTAAGATCTTATGAACTAACTTAATAAAGCATAAATAAATAAACAAAATAATTTATGAACCTATTGTATATTTCATTGTCAATTAACGTTTTCATGGACAAATAATATTTAAGCAGGGACAAAATAATTATAAAGGAATATGGAAGTCTAAGGATTGAAAGAAATAACTATGTATTGCCTTTTTTCCTTAGTCTAATGCGTCGTTATGAGTTTTTATTTTATGATAACCTTTATTTTTCCTTTCTCTAAGATTTTGCCGGCGTTATGAGTAAAGTTTATTTTACATAGGTCAGAAAATGATACAAGATGCGATTGATCTTGTGCAGCTTCTTGTACGATATTTTTTGTGCCATTTATTAGCTGTTTTGCACAGGGCAGTTTTTGAGATTCAAAATTACGCGTAAGCATGCACAGTACTTTGATGGTTTCGGCACCATGACAGATAACGTATAGTTTTACAGTTGAGAAAACTAGTTATTTTGTGATGGAGCGACTACTGACAACTAACAATACATTATTCTGCGATCAACAATTAACCTCAGGTTTCTAAAACGACTTGGATCGTGAACCTTTTGATAATCAGTATTTCCAGAAAAAAAGACGAGCTAGAAGTGAAAAAAATGCCGCGAAATATTTGTTTAGACCGAGGATAAATAAAGTAATACAAGTAACAACAAAATAAATAGGTACTCGTTGATAGTTAATAGTATCTCAGGCGTGAGATGCGCGTGCAGATCTCGGTTCAAATATTTGTTAAAAAATAGGACGTTGTCTAATTTTTCCGAATTTGAACAGAGATTTCATCCAATTTGTGTATTAAACGACACAATATTCGATGGTCTAAATTTTGCCCAATATATGCTACCATTTTCTGACTCATGTAATACGAGCTTATGTATATAAAGTTTATGTCTGTAAAAACGTCTCCTTTAAGAATTTTGCTTGTATAATAAATGTTAGTAAGTAGGGACTTATTTAATATTTGCAACCCAAAAGAGTTATTGGACGTATATATGCAGAAAAGATCCAACTGTCAAATTACAGTTTTGAGATATTTAAGGAAATATAAGATCACCCTAATATAAAATTACAGATAACTACTTGATTTGAAAAATTATTGTTAATGATGGAAATAGTATTCTTGCCAATTGTGTTTCATTTGTTCAAAATTAACATTTCATTTATGAGTTATATGTCTATTTATGGAGCTGGATAATTTTTGCTTTAACAGATTTTAAAATTTTTAAATGCAAAAAAGTTCAAACTACATTTTGTAAAATTTGGCTACTGGGTTTGTTTGACATACAAATGTATTTGTAATTTATTGTCTTATATCATCATCATTCAGTTTACACACCTAATTGGGCATAGGGCACTGCATTGGTACACCTATCGTAGCGTATCCAGGGATAATTTAGAATTGTGAGCAAATCTTGATTACTTTTGTTCATGAAGGTAAGATCATCAGTTTTATGTAATTATATGAAGTAGACGGAATATTTGCATTTGCGCTATTCCTGATGCAAAAATTTCTTTTACATATCTTTTATACGAAAATATTTTTCAATTACATTAAGACCAAATATCATTGAACTCTTTGTGCAAAATGTAAAATTCTAGTATTGCATTAAGGACCGTGTTTTAAAATTGAATTACTACGTACGTGTTAGTCTAACCGGATGGATGTTTTTTTGTTTAAATATAAATGAGATATTCTCTATCGATTTTTATAATATATTCAAAAAAGAGCTGAAGTGAGTTGGATCTTTTCTGCATATATACGTCCAATATTAGAAACATATTTTATTTTTCAAAATTTGTTTGAAATACGCGTTAATTTGAATCGTATCAATTTGTTAATATTCGATAATACGGCTGGTTAAACTTTAGTTAAATATAAACAATTCGTGTGAATTGAACGCTTTCCCACGATATTAATTTATTGTAATCCACTTGAATTTGAATTTAAAGTTGCTTCTATAGTTTAATATTACGACGGTAAAACGAACTTGAAAGATAATTTTCCAATATTGAACTTTGTTTGTATTATACGTGTAGAAGCGCTTAAAGGGTTTTAAGGACTTGCAAAACGCTTTTAATTTTGTTATAAATTCGAATGCTTATGTACAGTCATAGTTTTACAGTAATTTATGTAGCATTATTTCGCTTTGTTCTCTAAAATTTCTCTAGATTTACTTCGAAATGCATACTATAGGTACATTTATATTATGTACTTCAGGCACTTTTGAACTGGCTGCGGCTTAACAGGATTTACAAGTGCAATGCCCCTGTTTATATAATATGTTTTTGCAGAAAATACATTGAAATAACTTGCACGTTCGTATTTTTACTGCAAATAAATGCAATGAAATAAATCCAGTTACTCATTTATTTATACGTAAAATAATTATTTTTCAAAGCTACAGATCAAAATTACGAAATAAGCATTTTCACTTTATCGGTCAAGACGGTTTCGAAGCTACACGTGCTTTTTTGTCGAGGTATAATTGAAAATTCTTCTATAATGACAACTAGTGGTTGAAAATATAATAGTTTATTTTTTGCATTTTTATTATGTAATGAATAACCACAAAGTTCGTGCTTGAAATATAAATTTTGCATTAAATGTAATTATTTATCTTTTCTGTTTTACTATCATTTTATTTGTTTATATGTTTTATCATATTTTACATTATAAACGACGTTTTTAATATGAGTACAAGTAATTTATTATTTCCTTAAAAAATAAACTAATTGTGTGGGATTATTTTTGGAACGAGGATTAATTTCGATTCAAGTTCTATACTTTCAGGACTCTATTTTATTATCTTTCAGAATATCTACTGAGCTTAAGGATTTTTTCGGATTTCCATTTTGACAAGTTGATATTTTTAGGAAGCGAGTATTTTCAAAACACACGTTTCAGAATCATTCAGATTTTTGGGCAAGTGTGTTAAACTATTTACTTAGTCACTATACATTTTAATTCAGTGTCCGGAAAATTTAAAAATACAGTTCTGAGTGTGAAAAAGAACCAGAAACTCGGTTGAGCGTTTTCGACTCAATTGCTACTCTCAGGTTGAAAATCTGAAAAAAAGGTCGAGCGGTGATAAGTCCACCTCGTTGTTAGGTGGTTGTCTCATTTGCCTACCATGCGAGAGGTCTCGTATTCAATTCTCGACATGGTTGCCATGAAATATTTATTTAATAAGGAAGTTTTTCACTGAAGTATTTCAGTGTCACTAGACTGGCACGTGAAGCGTAAGACTGATCACCTTACCTTATATGTAACAAAAAAGATCTAGATTCGCTGCAGTTGAAATGTTGAAGCGGTGTTCTAAGCACCACTAGGTGCGGATAGGGAAATAATGATGAGTATTATAAGTTTACTATGAATCCACAATAATGCTAATTACAACTTTAGCAATATCAAATAATAAGATCAACTAGTATCGCTATAACTTTATTATCATTTATTTATTTTCTGTCTTTTATGGACGACGATGCTACGAGTGTGTACATTCTACGTCACGAAAAGCACGACAGCTTGACCTTTGCGGTATAATTTTATTTTTAGCCGAATATGCTGTTATTTATATATTTTATTCTGTATAGAGGCCCTTCATAAGCTTATTTCTTCAAACAAATGCCGGTGAATAATTTTTCGTAACTTTTGTTACGTGCATTGTGTGTTATTTTTTTATCTTCTCTTTTGGCCCTTTGCGTTCAGAAATAATGTTACCCTGTTTCGTATATTTTATGATTTATGTGAATATCATGTTTCTCTATTTCGAAAAAATGGCGATATTCATTTTTATAATATAAACAGCGCAGAATCGAATTTAAAGAATGCATTAAAATTAATTTAAATAGTTTATTTCGCAATCAACGTAATAAAACAATTGTTGTTGTGTATTTTTCTACTCACTTAGATTAAATAAATATGTACATACATGGTTCGTTGTTTTTAAAAGCATGGAAATTTAAAACTACATTGCTCATTACAATAATATACGAACAAATTAAAGTAGACATATTCAAAAATATATATTTGAGACCATCGATCAATTAATATATATAGACGCGCCCTATAGACAAACATATTTTATAAACTAGTGACACGTACGTACCCATAGTTACTTACTTTGTTTATTTAAACCTTATTGGCTGCATTCGGGAAGACTGCATATTCCATATCCCAGTAAAACTGGGAGAATACCCATTTTCGGGATATACAAAAAGTTTATTTTTAAATGTTTGTAAACAAAATTAGTTTTTCATGGATCCCAATCAGATTATTTCTTAAAATTTCTTTAATATCTACTAATTTATTTCAATTAACTGGATGTTGCGAAATGCTAAAATAATATTAACTCACGTTTATTATATTTTTAAACCCGTAATCCTACCTGTGCACAGTGTCAGGGAGTTATTAATACTAAAATACATTTATTACAACAGAAAAATAAATAGTTTTTAAGAAGGAAATATATAAGTCTAGGTTTACATGGCATATGACCTGTCATTGGTCGGTTTGAGTTATTACTTTACACATTGGAATATAATAAACATCCATATTTCCTCATCTATTTAGCTGAAAACTTTATTGATGTAGGTGAGATTCATCTGATTCACCAGGCTGAATTACTTCACCTACTGGGCGACGCCTGAAAATGCTTTTCAAAGTTCATACTTCTTATACCACTTCATTTTTTTTTGCACCACAACAGGTCAGGAGGCCCAATAACAGTGATGAATTATATCACGGAACACCCGGAGTTGAGAAAAATAACATTTTAATTTTTGTGTTGTCACCGGGAATCGAACCCGGAACCTTTCGTGTGTGAGCTAAGTGTCTTGACCACTACACTAGAGAGGCCGCCAATGTC
Source organism: Micrasema longulum (assembly GCF_059751315.1). Taxonomy (NCBI): domain Eukaryota; kingdom Metazoa; phylum Arthropoda; class Insecta; order Trichoptera; family Brachycentridae; genus Micrasema; species Micrasema longulum. Next base: position 423,800 of record NW_028278485.1, read on the forward strand.
CAAATGTTTTTAGACATGGCAGGATTCCAATCCCCAGGGAACACGACAATAAAGGATTCAGCTCTTCTTACTTCGAAGGAGTCAACAGTAAAGTAAAAAATAAAATATATTCTGGCAATTTTTGTGCATAAAATAATTAATTGAATAAAAAAAATATATATAATCAAATTTAATAAACAATGTCATACATACGAAACTAGGGATAAGAAAAATAAATTTACTAATGAGCAGAAAAACGGGGTTTTAAAACTCATGTTTCGAGAGATGAAAATTTTGCATTAAGTTGTCTGAAGAAACAAAAGAAATAGAAAGCCTGGTAATGTTTAAAATAAATAAAAAAATATGTTTTTGTGAAATTTTTATATAAAATTGCAATATTATTAAAAGTTTATTTTAGTTCATAAGATGTTTTGAACTAACTTAATAAAGCATCTTATTCTTTATATTTTAAAAGATACTACAGAAAACTAGTGGTTCTCCTGAGATGAGGTCGAACTGTTCCTCCATCTCTTGGGTGGTCTTTCAAGCGGACGTTGTCCAGGTGGGATTTCATTGGCTGCAGTGTACACAAGTCTGTCCCTGCTCATTCTGTACATCGTACGATATCCTTTATTTCACACGTATATGTAATTATAGTATTACGGATTCGATTTCGGAGCGTTTTACCAGTAATGGACTTTAAGACCTTCATTTCAGCAGTTCTGAGTAGCCCTTTGGTACGAAAAGTGTCAGCCCGCGCTTCCACAGCATACGTCATGTACATTCTGACCTTAATATCGGTATGCATATCCTTATTTCTCCTTTCAGTGTACAAATCGCTATGACTTGAGATTTCTACTCCCAGATGTCCAAAAAATATATAATAATAAAGCATAAACTTTATAAATAAACATATAATCTTCACAGTCACTCCTACGAAGATTCCTTAGTTATTTTAATTTAATTTATTTATTTACTTATAAACAGTTTATTACACATTTTTGAGACATAAGTCCCAACTCCATGGGACCAAAAGTTCTGTGTTGAGTTAGGACGGGTAATTAGCTAACATTTATCACCACAAATATTATATTGGATCTGAAACATAATACCATTTTTTAAAAATAAATATAAATATATATTTAAAAAAAAAAAAAAGAATAACCCGCTAAGCCTCTATTTTAGAGGCTTGTCAGCAGGTGGGAAAGAGGGGATATGAAAGGAGGTAATGAAAAATTCACCACAACACCCAGACCAATTGAGAAAAAAATATTTCGTGGATTTTTTTCTTGCAACTGGCGGCAATCGAACTCGCGACGCCAGTTTCACAGTCGGCCGTCTAACTAACTGCGCCACGACGCCTGTCGCCTGCCTATAGCACATCAATATGATAAACAGCACTCTCAAACATTTGGTTTACATTTAATAAAAAATTAAAAAAATGTTTGACCAGCATCATCACATTCATCATCTTGCATCCGGCTTTGTACACTGATAATATAAGAAAATGGTGTGGACCGTATAGAAATCGTTTACTCACTTTTAAATTCTTCCGTTTGTTTCTTTTATAAAGCACTTCACTTTTGCTATTGCACGGATATCATGTAGATGACGATGACATATATATTTTAGGCTGTTTATGTAAAACTAATATGATAAGGTATGATATGATAAGGATTTATCAGAGTAACGCTTTTCACAATGTGACTTGCTCACAGGACTGTAGGAAAACAACAATGAAAACTTCATATGCGACTGTAATTGGATCAGGGATGAATTTTACGAAATAATTTAGATATTATCCGTTTCGAATGAAACCAAAAAGGAATGGTTTGGTTTTTTATGTGTTGACCAACTTGGTGAATAAAGGTCATGATTTAAAATTTCAATCATCCGGCACCCTTTTATAGAAATTTGGACCTAGACGTACATAAGTATGTAGATCGTTATATTCATACATTATTTTTGGTGTAATTTTCAGTCACCCCTACCTAGATGCTAAAGCCATGAATCAATGAACTGTGTGTTTTTTTTTCTTTATCATTGTGTAGGGCTCTTGAAATGTGTAAAAGGCTTACCAAGCGTCCACTTAATGTGTTGCACGAACTCGCGGATACGCGGAACCCATTGTTGTCTCTGTCCATATTCATACAATAGATGTTCTGAGGTTGATAACTTTTCATACTTCCAATAGGGTAATGAAACCTTCGCCTCGCGGTAAATGGCGCTTATTCATTACCACGAACATATTACTAAAAATCTCACGTTTTAATAATAAACAACTGAGAACATTATATGAGTTCGAATTATTTACCCCGATATTTTAATTTTAAAGCTATTTTCAAAATTCTTAAATAATCTGCGCTAATTTTTTTTAATCAAGTTGTATTTAAGCGGAGTAAGCCACAACATCACCATGAGACCACAGCCCGGTTCAACAAACAGCATATTTACAGTTTAGAGTTTTTTTTACAAAAAAAAAACATAACATATATGTGAGTCCCAGATAAAACTTAGAGCAATAACACGCCGGTAGCTAATAGAGTCGATCATACGGAGAAAAACCATTCTATGATTATTAACCACTAAGTTAGCTACATATTACAGCTATACAACGGGCCGTAGGTACTCGGGTCGAGAATTGTAAGCGCAAACCGAAACCGTCCATTACACGTTTGTTGTCAAACTAAAATCCAAAGTAAAACCAAACCAAAATTTTGTAACGCCTTTGTTCTATGCAATAGAGCGAAAGGGCTTTTCTAGTGAATTTTCAAGCAATTTGTCATCGGGTGCAAAAATATAAATTAAATATTTTACCATAGCTATAAAAAACTGATAAAATTGCAAAAAGTGCATGGTACGCAATAATAAAATTCATACAACAGTAAACAATTGTAATATAATACAATAGTACCGTATGAAATAATAATAGTATATTAAAATATACATTTAAAATCAAAAGTTTAAAAGAAAGATAGATCCACAAATGAATTATTTTGCATTGCAATAAGGTTCTAGATTTTTAAATTTTTTTTTACTACATCAGTGAAGCATTTCGTCTCGATAAACTGCTATACAAACAGTTTGACATCGAGTGTAAACATGTGTTACCGTAAAATAAAATAGATTACAGACTTTAAAATCATATACCTACCTTTACAAATATAGGATTATCTAAATTAAATAAAAAACAAGTATTTATTTATTTAAAGGATTAGTTTTGTATTCAAATAATTAAAAAATATTATTTTTTAATAACCACTTACCGACTTTTCTAAGTTTATCGGTTTTTAAATGTACCTGTCATGTGTCATGAGTTGTGACAATAATTACACTAACTAGCAAATTCCACTATACACCTTCACTAAAAAATACTATAAAAAACTTTTAAAATATGAATTCAACGTGTTGATAGGACTCATGCTATAAAAAGCTAAAACCTACGTGCACTGATTATAGTAAAAATAGAGAAAACAATTATTGAAGAAACAATATTGAATAAAGGGAAGTGGGGAGGAAGGGAGTGGTCGGAATTCAGTAAGTATAGGGTGTGATCGTATTATAAAAAATCGTATAATGGAAGCATAGAGAAGTCGGTAAGTGATTATACAAAATGTATACTAGCATTTATGTATTTAGTTTATAAGTAAAATAGCAAAAAAAAAAAAAAACTGAAAAATAAAGTAGGTACAAATGAAATAATTTGGTAAATTTACAAAAAAATTAAGAACAAAACAATTTAAATACATTTTTTTTCGTAGAAGAATAATGATTTTATTGATCAATTTCAATTTTCATGCGTGTATGTTTTACTATTTTTTTTGCATCATAACATGCTAGGAGGCTCAATTACAGTGGTGAATTATAGCGCAGAATACCCAGGCTTGAGAAAATCACATTAAAATGTCTGATTCTCACCGGGAATCGATCCCAGGTTTGTTGCAATTCAATTTATCAAATAAAGCGAGGGAACAATCACAACGGTATTTATTAAAATACATGTAAAATCATGTCTTATGCAACAATATAATAAACCTGCTTACATAAATGAATGAATTTGATTTTACAGTCTGATTCTCTCGTACCGACAATGTTCTCAAGGAAACTTGCTTAGCTATACTGCTGTAGTTTGCAGTTACAGTTAGATACACGTCACAATTAGAGTAAATTAGTTTAAAGCCGTTATTTAAAAACAGGATGCTTTACCAACACAATGCATTTTTCAATTGTATGTTACAAAACACCCATCGCACGATTTTTTAAGACAGCTTTAAAACTAAAATAATACCAGGTAATATATATTTTGTTTTTTTTCATTCTTCCGAGAAATGCCGATGTGGTATATATAATTAGATTCGTCGTCTCGAAAAATGATTTGCATTTTTAAAAGTAAATCTCGATTGTCATCAAGAAAACAGTAAAAATTTGCGCTGTTTATAATCAGTATGGATCTTAAAACTTGGTATGTATTTAATAAAATTGAATCCTTTGATAGTATTTTTTTTAGATACCTTATCAATTTTTAATAGGGAATTCTGCCAATTAACTGCATACACAATAAATAAGTATAGATCTTATAATTAAATTTAATTTGAATAAGATTGACGTCTTTGAGATGAAGATGAAAAAAGAGTATCTAGAGCTGGCCAGGGAAGCTTTAAAATTATTAGTGCCATTGTTACATACTGTCTATGTGAACTTTAGTTGCTGATTTACAAAATAAAGTCTCCAAAATAGGACCACGACTCGACAAATTGTTAAGAATAAACAGGCACGTCATTCTCACTGAAGTTATTATATTTTTTGGTAGCGTAGGACCTAAAACCCTTGAAATTTACTATTATCTGCTTGCAACGGCGATCCCTCAAGTAAGGCCTTGCAACGACGACCCATCAAGGCTAGAAGGAAACCACCCCTGGGGCCGCGATTTACAGGTTGAAAAACAATGCCCTATACGATCGACATGCATTTTATTCCATTTGTTTCTAGACCGTCGCCTGAACAGGACACAATTAGTGTATTTTTGTAGTGCCCTAATAACCATTAGGTTTAAATATTTGAATAAGTAAGTGTAAAGAGAAGCAGAAACCAATAATATGTCGAACGTTCAATTCAGCCGAATATTCTGTTTATTGATTTTCCAATTAATTTACCTACGTCGTGGGTAGGTCTTTTGTTATTTTAGTTCTAGTGGGGTTTAAAATTAGACGTTCGTTATATAAAATAGTATTATATATGTAGAGACTTGTCTATGTTAGATTTAGTTTATTGTGCTCTATGAAGAGTCTCCGAATTTAAATGGCTTCATTTTACGCTTTATGTCGCTTCGTTCCTGCCGCGCCGTCTCATTATTCGTCTTTACACAATTCCGTATTATTTCATTAAGATGAACATTTTGTTTATTATTACATAATATTATATTATTTTCCATCTGTAAAGGTGTGGGTACTTACTATGCAATCTATGCATATTGAACCATTCATGGTATGGTGAGCACTGGCGTTGCGAATTACAGTCATGTGTGTATAGAACAAGACTCCTGAAAGACTGTTCGACTCGATAGCTGCTCTTAGGTAAAAATCCCGAAAAAGGAAATCGAGCTGAAAAAAATCCGCCTCGTAGTTTAGAGGTTGGCGTGTTGCCTGTCATACTTTGATACGTTTCCTGGGAGGGACAACTTGAAAAAAATATTTATAAGGAGATTTTTAATGATTTTTTTACTGTTTCTGGACTAAAACCTGCCGCTTTGTCTGATCTTCTTGCGTTTCTGTAGCAGATGATCGAGATGCGCGTATACACCTTTGATTTTTAAAATGCAGTACCATATGCACCACCGGGTACGGATAAGGGCTTGATAATTATGATTGTGAATTATAATAGCAATTGCTAAAAGAACTCGCTAATATTATTAATTTTCAATTATATCTTAAATAAGCAACAGCTGTCGTATTTTAACATTATTGAAAACAGGTGATCAGGTGATGATTTCTGAAAATATCTCAATTATTCTGAAAGTTGTCAAAAATGGAAACATGGAAATTAATTAGATTCGAAAGCTTCAAAAAAAGCTCACCAACTCATACATATAATAATTCAAAATATTACAACATAGAGGGTTGTGGTCCCGTGGCTAGTGTCGCGGACTCACGGACCAGAGGTTCGAACTCCACTCTACCGCAACTTGGTTTCCATTTTTTATTTGTGAGTTATTTACAACTCGTTGAAAATGCCCCCAAAATTAAAATATCTTGGTTAATCATAAGAACGCAAATAATATTTTTTTTTATTTTTAAAAAAAGACTAAAGAAGAATATTTAAAAGTCTACGCAATCGCAAACTTGTTATTATCTGATTTATGTATCCACTTACTGTGTAACATTTACCATTTTTCCTTTGTTCGAAAATCCATATTTCTTCACTCTACCATCTGTTTTTTGGGCAGTTTAAGGACTGAAACCTTTACCGATGTTAGTGAGTTTTATCAAGAATTTAAGAAATATGGATGTTCAAAGGTCGGCAAAATAGTAAATGTTACACAGTGTGTATAATGGACACTCAAACCCGCCAATAACAGGTCAAAAGCACTGTAAATATCTAGACCTCCATGTTTCCTTCTCTATAATGTTCCCCATTTCTGTTGTAATATATTAATCTTAATTACTCTCAAAGGGGTGAAATCCAGTCTTCGTCTACAAACATTTGGACAATCTCAAAATATTGTTGAATAAATCATTTTGAATGATTCGGAAAAGCCTGAGAGGTTTTATAATAATTGTGAATTTGAACCATTCAGCAGAGCATTAGCAGCTCATACGCTAAACTAATTATTTTGCTAATTATATAAAATATTGGTACATAAAGCGCCCTTGAGGTATTTTATTATGAAAATAGCGCTATATAAGTTATCCATAATAATAATAATAATAAATAAAATAGACTTTATAATTAATAAAACATATAATACATATAGTACATATTATACTCCCAGGAGTATGATTAATTATTAATATTTAGTTTTATTTAGAAGTATGTATAGGTACATTAAGGGCCGTTAAGTTTGATTTAAAAAATAAAAAATCACTTTAGTATCTTCAGTCTATCTTAAATACTTCACTTTAAATAAGTTTTAATAAATCATAAAAATCACAAAAAAATCACGTAACACGTTTTAACGTTTGAGTTGTATTTACGTCTAATATGGCATGTTGGAATATTGTAAGACGTCTGCTTGAATAATGAAATAATTGAAAATTGTGTGATAAATAAACATTCAAGTTATCTTACTTTAAATATGAATTCATAAGCGTTTATCGAGTTATACGTCGGTGCGTTTGAGTTTTTAATAAGCTTATGTTCACCTGTCGGTCAACCAAGTAAACATACAATCTTCGTTCATTTTATTAGGCACACTAGAATACTTTATTTAAAACCGTTCTATCAACACATAAATATATTTTATTAATGTTTTTATGGTTATAAGGCTGCATAATCATCAAATCTGTGATAAAAATAATTTACTATTGCATTTTCCACTGAAATTTTTGTCTAATAACTTTCACAGTAATATTTTATAAAATACTATTTAATTCAAACCAAACCAATCAATTTACCATTTGAACCAAGTAAATAATAAATTAATAGGTATATAATCTATGTTAGTTTATATAACTGTGTCCAGTAAAATAAGCACAAACGGGTTTCTACCGTTATTAAAAATATGGTAATTGGTCATTTCTTCAAGGACACAACACAGAACCTAAACATGGCGGATAGTAATATAGTATCCTCGTAAAAATATTATAATTTATTTGTTTCTCTTAAAAATATATTTTATCAGAAAATGTTACATCGGTATCGAATTTATGCGGGAAAAGATGAACCAGTGATTATATTTTCATACGAATTATCAAATAATCCTCACTAATAATTTATACAAATATTATTGTTTTGCTCTTTTGTGTCATGTTTTCTTTTTTAAAAGTTAGTTAGTATTAAAATTAATAAATCTCAATTTTGTAGTCTTCCGTATTTAACTGCATTTATTATTATTATTATTATTATTATTTTATATATTTATTTTAAATTGCCTACGTATGTACGTACGTATGTACGTATGTACGTTTCGCCGTGCAGTAATCATAATATCTTCTGTATTTGAATACAATGTAAATCACTAAATGATAACTCTGCAGGAGACAATAAAAACTTCGAAAATCAGTAATGTTGTATGTAACTTTAGTGTTCTTTATTACCAAATATTTTGTTTTGAATGTATACATTATTTTTAATTGCTTTGTCCAAAATGTATACTATTGTACTACCGACTACCTACCGACTTACGATGTACTCCAAGAAATATACATTTTGAAGATGTGCGTTATTCGATAAATGTGTTTTATCTCTTTTCTGTGAACAATTTCATTCAAATTGGACTATTTTTATTTGTTTTTCCGCGTATCATAAAAACATTGACCGTCACTAAAAATGACCCATATTAAGATCGATCGCAAGGAACGAAGATCGCGTTGATCTTTTGACACGAAAAATACTAATTACATTTATAAAATAACATATAAGTCGACATAAAATAATGTTAATGCCGCTTGAAGATTCGTGAATGCAGGTCAGGTCAGCCGAGCGGGCGTAGTGCTATTCATACGGCTGGTAAAATCTGAAGATGCAGCGAAAAAAAGCGACGATCAAAGCTCTTTACTTTTTACAACAATAAAACGCTACTGACGCTTGTTTTATGCGGCATCTGCACATTTGGAGTTCGCTTAGCTGCCTTGAACCAAGTCGCTGTATTTGTTTGTTTTGGTTTGTATTATGTGCGGGACCTACTTTTGCGTTATTATGAAACGGCTTCTCTTAGCTTATGCGACAACGGCAGTTTTTTAAATTGTAATTTTTGTTAGTCTTTATATTAAAAAATAAAGTTTTATATTAAAAAATAAGATATTTTGAGTCTTGACCATTTTGCTAAAGCTTGCAATTTTTTTTTATAAATCAGCGGTTTATTAATCAAAAATAGTAAAATAAGTCTATAAATATTAAGATTTTTTGACATAATTTTTTTTTATTAATTTTAATTGTGATTATTATTATAACTAATGATACAATTGTGATCATATCACTCTATTTCTTCCCATTTTTTATTAAAAATTTTTACCTCTAATCAAAAACTCATACCTACGACTTTTAATTTGTGTTTTTTTAATAATAATTTGATTATACAGTAATATCTTAAAATTCTAAATCACCAGGTATCTAAAATTTACGATAAAGATATAAAATACATCATCATACTTTTATCAAGTGCCATAAATGAATATGCGACGTTATGTATAAATAATGATCCATTCCGTATTAATTTCGTTATTTTGAAAATCGTTTTCGTGTCGTTTAACGTGCTCTCGTCGGCGTCTGGACTTGATGTACTAGTCACGTTTTTATTTTGTCAATATTTTGCTTAAAATTTGCGGATTCAGTATCTGGTCTCGTGTCTGTCATATGCAGTTACCGTATCTGGACTCAAATTAGATTAGTCAGGTCACATTATTTATCGATTTACCGTTACTTTTTTTTATCAGATTAATTAGAAACCACAAGGTTGACATGAAATATTTACTTATTAAGGTGTTTTTACAACTCAATGTTTCATAGTCCCTGGCACCGGAAGCGTGGGGCAGATTACTTATACTTGTAGAAAAAATCGAAATACGTCGCGATTAAAGTACCAATGCAGTGCCCTATGTGCCATTAGGTACAGGAAACAGAATGATGACGATATTCAGTACTTGATAAAACTTTTTAAAATTAAAGAAAGGTATTTAAAGTCTTATAATCATTTTGAAAATTCTATGTTTAACGGTTAATCCATAATAATAAGTGCATAGCCTTTTGTGTTTTCATTTCGCTTACTTGAATAAAAAAGTGAACCATATAACCAATCCAAAATAAGCATAAAAATTAAAAAGAATTTTCCGGCATTTTTTCTGTTGAAAAAGGCCAATATATGTTATGTTTGTTTTTAGGCATAGTAAGTTAAATGAAATGCATCACCAGATTCTTTCATTTTCATGCATTTTAAAATTTTTAATGTAAACACACTAGAATTGGACCTTTAAACTGAAATTACCGTATTTTTCGGACCATAACTAAGACCCACTTTTTTACTCTGAAAATTCAACCAAAAATTAGGGTGCGTATTATGGTCCGATGTGTCTTATCGTCCGCAAAATACGGTAGGCTTTTTCAGACCCCATTAAACTTTGAAATCGTTCTCCTTCAAAATGTATTAAAAGTCACATAACATAAATATTATGTTGATCATGTTTTGCCACCTTTTAACAGTTTTATTGATCACTGAATTCATGAAAATATCTTAGCAATAACAAGCGTACGAAAAAAACGAAAGATTGATTTTGAAAAAAAAAACATGGATTTAAAGAAAAAATAGATTTGAATTTATATATAATACTAGCGGAACCAAAAGCCGTTGTTCTGCCCGAACGTTGGCTTGTCTGCTATTAGCTTGGAAAAAGACTTTTCATTGATTAGTCGGTACATAGGTACTTGTTTATGATTGAATTCCAAAACAAAAAATATCAATATTCAAATATTGAATTTAAGTAGCTACCTAGGTACTTATTTATGGTTGAATTCCAAAACATTAAATAATTCATTTTCAAATATTGAATTGTTCTTGCAAATGTCAAACTCGGATCTTCTCACCAACAGGGGTGAACTTTATTCATGAATGCGATTTTCAAAAATGTATTTAATGTCAGTTAATATTATTTTAGTATTACCAAAAATCCAGTAAAAATAAATAAATGGGAAGAAATTATAAGGAAGTAAGGAAAGAATCTGATTGGGATCCATAAAAAACCAATGTTGTTTGGTAAACATTCAAAAACAAACTTTTTTTAAACACAAGAAAACAACATCCTTCCATTTTTTTTGTAATGCATTCTCGTCAAATGGAACCCTGGTAGGTCAATGAAAAAAAGATTTATGCTTCTAACTTTTTTTACAGATTTTAAAGATCTACATTTCGCTGAAAACCGCACGTAAATCGGTTAAGCCGTTTAGAAGTTTTGTGACATTTCACGTATAGAAGAATTATATAATATATAAAGATATTGAAACGAAAACGTGTGGCCAACCTCGTTCGAATTGGTCGGTTTGTAAAAACAGCAATAGGTAAGCACCTAATAGATATACCTATATCTAATTCGCGTTACGTGCTAAGAAATGTGATCTCTCGATGGTCTGTTAATGTTAATGCTGTGGCCATGACCCGCTCAGTGCGCGAAGTTTCCCCTCCACGTCCCTTGGGGCTGATTATTACAAACACCGTTGTAGGTTCTCTGGACCGGTTATTCAACTGCCTAACACATCCCGTGTAGTAACTTCTCATATAGTTTTACATTCTTTATACTGTATTTCTATTATTTATATTTTATATCTTTCTTTCAAAAACGCAAATATGAAAATTTATCAATACGTAGTCTACTATTAATATGTGCATAGGACAAACAGGCGAAGTGGTGTGGTTATAGCCGAATATTTGAACACGGATCTATCCGATACTATTGATTTATGGTTCGTCTATTGGGCAATGCCTGTTCTAAGGCACCAAGAGTTACGAAAAAAAATTAAGAAATGCTAGTTTTATAGATGATAATATAAGTGAAATTATATCATATATGCGTAATCGTTAAAGTGTGAAAGCACTTCAATGAATGATGTTAATCATAAACGTATAATTACGAAAATATCCATAGGCCAAGAGCCCTGTGTTGAGTTGGGATACAGTAAAATGGAAATTGTAAGTATACATATTATTCAAGAATACAAAAATAACAATTATTACACAAACATAAATTTGAATCAACATCTAGAAAACACGATTAATTATATATATAAATAAATATCTATGCAACGTTTTAATTTATAGAGAGATGTATGTATTTTATTTTTTACCTGTATATTTTAGTGTACTTTCGTGCATATATTATTACTATATTTATACGTAATTCTTATATTTATGTACTGTACGGCATTATCTTGTTGCCGAAAGTAATTTATTTCGTTAAAAAATAAGCGTTTTAAAAATTAGACGATCGGTTATAATTTTCCAAATATTTTTTAATATTCAAAATCATACATAATGTATCTCGTACCTGTAAATGCCACACGGGCTGGGCGTATGTACCAATTATTTTTAAAAATTAGAAAAAAAAACTGTCTTCCAGGTAAGCTCTCACCTTTAGTTGCTCAAGAAATCTAATGCACTATTCCAAAAAAATATTTCATAACGCTTTTAGCAAATTTATGTAATGGTGATTAAATAACCACTTCACAATTTGTTGTAAAAAGGACTGTATAAAACACAAATTTATTTTAAATCGTTTTCAACTGGATTTTTTATGACAAAAACATGATTTGGACTACTTCTCAGGCAGTCAAACAATACATCAACCCACTTGTAAAAACAATACAAATGACACAATATTTTTAACAACGTAATAACACGTTTTATCACACATTTTGTGTAACCTCGAACCATTCTTGCAAAATGTAGGGAAAAGAAACACACCGTATCCGCTTTTTGTTCTTATATATCTATTATTTGTCGCCAATTTCCAGCTCTTGGCTAATTTTGTTAAGATCCAGAATATAAAAAAATACAAAACAAACTATCATGCCGTTTCCCCGTAGGGGTAGAACACCATATCACTCTATCTTTGCATACATACCTCGATTCTTCTACATTTTTTTGACATGTTCATTTTTGAGTATTTGTTTGTCTTTCTCGACTTCTGCATCCGTCAACATTCGCATCGTAAATCTTTTTAGACACTTTTTCGTTGTCCATTCAATCTACATGTCCAAACCAAAGCAGAACTACTTTCTTGATTTTAATCCAGAATATGAAATGAAAGTAACTCGTTACAGTCGACAAACAATGTATTCACGATATTAGTAATCTAACAGTGAAAATATTATTTTTGAACACTTCAGTAACCTATTATAACCTATATTATATGTCAAGTCATGTTATGTCTCGTCTGGAGAGTGAATCATCGTGTGCTTCTTTATGTAGATTTTTTTTGTCTCCAGTTTAACCTACAAAGGCTGCAATAAAGGAATCCCCCCTGTGTATCTTTAGGAGTAAATTGAAATAAATTCGTACGATCGTTGTTTCCAATATTGGAAGATTTAAAGCGATAGTATCATTAGGTATCACCACAATGTTTTCGTAATTAGTGTTTTTTAAGGTATTTTTTTCATAGATAATTAGCTATTCGATAACACTGAACATTTTATTTTAAATTAATTAATTATTCAAAAAGTCTTTTAGGGTTTTAAATATTTTTAAAATTAAAAGACAAGTGTGCAAGCAAGTAATATTGTGTTTGCAATATCAATCACCCTTTGGATTTCAACTTTTAACCCTTCCCTTACTGTGCTTAAAACATCCGCGCTTTACGGTACTGTGTAGTCATTACACATGCAAAAAATGAGAGGTTTCAAATTGGAAAAATGGAATATTCATAGGCGGTTACTTCAATTAATTACAGTCAAGTCAAAAATGACAATATTTTAAATGTAATTGCTAAAAACACGAAAAAAACATTAGCTCGAGCTCGCAAAGCCGGAGAAAGCACCGCCCCTGACGAAACTCGGAGAGCTACTAACTGGCATCTGGTAGAAGTACTGGCAAATTTATTGTTCACGCGTATGACACGTGAAATGGTCTCTCTCGCTCCCAATATATATGTAGTATCGAGAGTGAGACGTAAAGTGTGTGTTAGACAATTATATATTCGTTCATTCTTTTACTGAATTCTTCGCAACATGCGACACATTGGTAAACTTTCTATTGTTTTGGAGATTTATCTCCGATTATTGATAAAACGCTTTTTCTGTTCCCAATAAGTAACATTTATTTAATAAAAAATAATTGGAACCGATACGTAAATGTATCGCGGAGGAATACCGAAAATCTTAACCCAGAGTTTATTATATACATATATGGGGATATAAATGTTATTTCATGTAAAGTGTATTAGCTACGCATCACCGGGAAGGGAGAGTTAAAACATCAATTAGATCACAAAGAAAATAAATCATATTTCATCGTGAATACACCTTTTTTCTTATAATTTGACGCCTCCAAAATAGAAAGTAGACTTGTTTAGCTAACCAGTTTTAAAGAATATCTAGCCACAATAGAATATATTGAGACAAGATGTGTTTCAAGAAGCACAGTATTATTTCAACCTTATTGGCGTAGGTCCGTTAAATATTGACTTAACTGATTTTCTGAAACGGGTTTTGCAAGAAGCTAGTGCGGTTGGCCCATAATAGAACTTCAGTGGAATCATGAGCATCTTGAAATCACAATAAAATGAGAATAGCATAAATACTGATTGAACTTGCTTAATTCAATAACTAGCAAAAAAATATTCCGTAGCGATGTAATTGTATGATGTACAAAAATATGCGTAGTAGTAATATTAGTATGCGTAGTAGTTATTGCAATGTATGGCACAATAAAAGTCAGCAAATTTAACAGATTCAATTGCTTCATAGCATTTAGAAATATTTTCAACGGCAGTGTAAAATAGCAAATGTGTTTATAGGGACAAAACGACTGCAAATTCGCAATATTTAAAATAAATGCCATCAAATTTCGTGTGAGTTTTTGAAAAAGTTAATAAAAAGGGGGAAAGGGATACCTATATCGAATTTAACAAAAAAATCTTACACGACTTCTTTGAGACAAAAATTAACTCAAAATCCTGAACATATTTCAGTACTTCGTAATAACATTCGAGACGTTATGCTATTTCAGCTAGCGTGCTATTTAAATGTAAAAAGAAGTAATATTTTCGTAACTTCTTTCTACTGTGGACTAACCACACTTATCATTATGAACAGTACTTGAGTACAGATTACATAACAAAATAAGAACAATGAATGATATGGTCATATTATTACTTACCTGTTTAAAATGTTAACGAGATTTTCAGACTTTGAGTAGTTAGTACCTATTATTTTTTGTTTTAGATATGAAAATAATGGGCGCATGAGAAATCAACTGCCAGTGTGAAATAAATTTACAATAATTCATTCTTGTAATTTTTTTAGATATTCTATATTTTTCTCAAATTATTTAAGGTGCTGGTCTTAAAAACGGCCATTGACTTTTTTAATCATATTTTTTTGTAAATAAAAAATCATTTGACGCCAGGTTCTACTTGGTTCAGTTTTATTTTTATTTAATAAAAAAATAGAAAACCATCAAAATTATTATGTTTAATTTTCCTTAAATATTTTCCCGTTTTTTTAGATTGTGATTCGTGTAATACAATACAAACGTTTTCATTTAACTATTTAATTGTCTACTGAGAAAATAAATGAATAAGAAATCCAACTATCCTCATTTTTAATCCTATTTTTACTGATACCTACGTGACTAGTAAAACCATAAAGTGTCATCTCTTTATAATGGAGTATTATCAAATTAATTCCAAGAATTTGGGACTCGTCATAAGCAGATTTTATTTTCCTTTGTACTGACTTTCATTCTGTTCCGTCGTTCTTTTATCATTTCGAATCGGATGATTGTTTTTAAATTTTTATTTTGTAATGATAATTTTATTATTAAGGTAATATATCATTATTGTTACAAGACCACATGAATAAATGATTTAGTAACATATTTATAATTTTTGGCATAATAGGACGTATTGTACAATGTAAAAATCTTTTGTTGACAATGTTTTGAGTATCTCCAAGTTTTTGTAGACCAATACAGAGCAGGTATTAATTCCTCATCGGATTTCATCAAAATATATTATCTCAAAATAGATACAGATTTTTGCTCTGGGAATGCAGAATTCTAGTTAATAACTCGATATACTATTTAGATACTGCGTTTTGATATTTTAAATATTTATTGTTAGTACATTTTTTGTTACTCATATGTTACAAAAATATTTTTTTATGTAGCATCCCAAATGAGTTTTTTTTTTCAATTTCTGAAAGCATATGTTATGTGTATTATGTATCATATATTTTTTTTAATTAATAAAAAAAAACTGTGCTAGAACATGAAA
This sequence comes from Micrasema longulum, assembly GCF_059751315.1. Classification (NCBI taxonomy): domain Eukaryota; kingdom Metazoa; phylum Arthropoda; class Insecta; order Trichoptera; family Brachycentridae; genus Micrasema; species Micrasema longulum. Next base: position 439,912 of record NW_028278485.1, read on the forward strand.
CTTACGTTGTGGTAGAATTTTACACTCAATAAAATATAACTAAAGTAATAAAAATAACAAACAAATATAAACAAGAAATGCAAGGTTATTTATGATTAGATAAATCTGTACCTCAGAGGCAGACGGATGCTAATCCATAATTTAATGAAATGACATTTCGATTTTCGTATCCAGTTTATGATCATGTCCATTGATTTTAAAGAAATGTAAGTTTTATAATAAAAAAACCAATGTATTAAGATACTGAAAGTACAAATTAATGCTATAAAGTTATTAGAAATCACTTAGAGAAAGTCGATTTTTAAGGCTTTTGTTGAACATTTTACGTTTGGATTTGCATCCGTCTGCCTCTGAGGTACAGAAATATTACAACAAGTTAAATCAAATTGTACACAGGTAACTAAATCGAGATGTTTGATTATCAGGTAATCGATTGAGAAACGCTGCAATTGGTGTACTTATTACTAATACAATGTTCTTTGCACAAAAAGGTGCGGATAAAAAAGCACGTTGATGATGAAAATGTGGGGAAGAGGGTGTCAATCAGTTCGCATTATTATTTAATATCTCCGTTAGTACCGCGAACGCAGTAATTATATCAAAATTATCGATGTAATTAACTTAATTACCGGGCCGTATTCGGGGGAATGTATATACAAATAATATGAGTTATTAACTGTTTTAATATTTACATTACCGGTAAAATAAGGCAGATAATTTGATGTGACACTGAGTCACAAATTCTCGCGTAAAACATACCGTATTTTTATCTAGAAACGTTTTGAATGTCACGAACTTAATTGAAAGGTCACACATAATATATTCCTTTTCTTATAACTGCTTACGACAACATAATGTTAAACGGAGTAAAATTTAATTAGATTAAAACATTTGTTTTCATTTTCTCTCACCATTTAATTATTATCTTTACTATAAATCATAAAAACCATTGGTATTACATTTTTTTTTTCAACAAAATGAAAACTTTGGTCAGACGTCACGAATACGTATTACAAATCGATAATAAGGGCTTCTTGTACAATATTAGCAACGCATAATATGGCCAGATAAAAATATGTATTCATGAAATCATTCATTGGGTAATAAATATATATATTACTTGTTCAATATTGTTTGTGATCAGATTTTTAGTAAACATGTTAAATATCCTAAAACTAAATTCCATTGATTTTTGGTGTCAGTATTTTTGTTGGAACCTTGTGTTTTGTTCCGAGGATTAAATATAATTATTTCTTAAAATATAATATGGTTAGGCAATGTGATGAAGATTAAGAACCTCTTTCCGAGAAGATAATATTGAATATTTCAAAAGGTTTTATTATTTCTAGTAGCAATTAATGAACTACCGGTGACTTTGGGCCATAATAAGCAATGATTGTGAATATTGAAGAATCCTACCCAAGGTTCGAAGAATAAAATAAAACACACGCATTGAAATAAAGGAGAAATGTACGAATCTCACATTTATTGAGTAAAAACCAAAAAAATGCAAGCAGAAAAAAAACAAAAAAATTCAAAGTTTTAAGCAAAGTATCCTGTATGGTGGAAAGAGGATACTTTGCGCCGAATGACAAAATCAAGCAAATATCATATCAATAATGTTTTGGCCCAGTGTAACTTTGTGTAACCATTAGCTTTTTTGTTCCGGACAGTGTCAACAAAGACTGTTCCACATTCCAATATACTGGACCAACCTGCCAATGGTTATGCCTGTTGGAAGGGCTATCTCTATGTTGAACAATATTACTTTAGACATTGATATTTTTCACGTCTCTGAGAGAGTTTTTCGTTACAAGATTCTCTTGCTTTTTTAACATATTATTCTCAAGATGTTGTGTTATTTATATGTATACTTAATGTTATTGACTTTTTATTTTTAGTATTTATATATTTATGAATTAAGATACTTTATTTATTTTATAATGTACGTACATAATATAAATAAATTGAAATTCTATAAAAAGTGAGCACATGTAAGCATGTCATTGCAATAATACTATTAAAAGAGAAATGTCACCTTGACACATTACCTACAACAACCTAAGGGTAGCCAGGGTATAAATATTTTTCCTAATATTTATTGTTTAGACTTAAAATTATTCTCGACAAAGCATAGTTTCGGCGCAAAGTATACACCCCGGTTTATGGTACTTAATGAAAAAAATCCGTGTCTTCAAAAAACAGACGAAATATTGTGTTTGCGTCCTTCGTGGCCCGTCTAATAGGGAAATATCACATACTACGAATATCGATAAAAATATGTAAAATGAATATAGTAATTTTTTTTTTTTAAAGATCAATATGGATATTGCGGAGAAATGTTTTCATAAAAAAACACTATTAAAAATGATGTCCCTACAAAAACGCTACATGTTTGACCTTGATAATAATTGTGACGTCAAGATTCGTGACGATGTTCTATTTAAATTTCAACGGTCATAAGTTCAAAATTTAACCGAATCGTGACGTATTAGGTGCGTGGCTAATGCAATGGACCGTATTCGCAGGAATTAAGAATTATAAAATATTTTTCATGGTACCAATACGTAGTTTTTTTTTTGTTTTACCTCGACAGTATTTCATCGACCCCTATTAATTTTAAATTCTAAAAAAACATGGTATTTCCCACATTTATAACTAGTCCTTACAGTAGTTGAAATTTCGCCGACGATTAAAATATTTTATGAAGCAACAACCTTTTCGTGTAACCTTTATGCATTCTTGTAATATGATAAAAGTGATACAATTTATCGCCTCTGGTATTTCAGTACAAACAAACATGCCACATATCCACACAATAGGCACAAAAGCACATTTATATTCAATGATACAGAATGATTAACTGAAATAGCTTTTAGAAATATCGTGAGCGATAACAGTTTAGCCGCACAACAGCGCGTGGACTTATATTTTGTATTTTTTAACGTTTTGTTGTATTTATAAAATCGATGGCAATGTACCTACATTTATGTTCAATATACACGAATAGTATGCATGGATATTGTACACAGCAAGCTGTGTATCAATATAACAACCGCAAAGTTCACGGCCGCTATTACGTCCCAATGTACACATAGTTTTAATTTTCAACTCCATTGTGTGCGTATGGAAATTAAAATACCGGCCATGAGTAATGCGTGCTTGCTTAAACTCGTTGCCATGTTTTTTTCCTACCGGAATCTCGAATTATTACGAAATAAATTCACCGGTGCAAATATTACTAGTATGGACAATAAGGTTTACCAACTGACTGGGCGTCGATTTCTTTTGAAGGGAATTTTTAACCCTTCAGCTGCGAAATCATTATTTATGAACAAGTAAGCACAAGGGTTTAACCATAATTTATAAATTATGCAAAATAAATAAATATGAATTCAGAAAACTACAAAGTTTAATAATCTCTATGTAACTCTATGTAAAGAGTATTCGTTCTCATATAGTTGAAACGAGCGTGAAATACGATTTTAGATTAAAGTGAGATAGTTGTATGGGATACGAAAAACTTACGAAACGGGTCAGATCGTCTTCGTGCTGCTGCAGATGCAATTACTCTTCTGACCTAATAATACTTTTGTTCGCCTCGCTACTACAGCTATGTATATTATATTCGCTCAGTGACGAACAGCACCGGGTACCTCCTGATCATCGTTAGCTGGTTCATAGTACAGCTTACCAGACACGTGAGATAACGTCCGTTGCACCCTGGTTAAGATAAGCTTGTCTCGAGTTCTTCCAGCCGTGGCTCTAACTATATTATACTAAATATCCCATTGAATTCATTTTTCGCGTGCTAGGGACCAACAGTTTGCTATTTAAAACGGATGCATTCACACTAATATTTTTTTTCAGGCTGAAAAAATGTTATACTGAGAACTCAGCCATTTTGGAGAGCATCAATGTTTATGTTCCTGGTGGATATCTCCGACTGTTTTACCTCCCGACTTCCAGAACCGACCTGTTTCTGATTATTCTGATTAGAAGAGCAGTCAAGCAATCGAACATGATCACTTTGGAGATCGGCATCTTTCACATCAGTGAAACTATGTTTATGAGGCAAATACTCTCGCTATTGGAGAGTATTACGCCTTTATAATATCGGGACATTGCTCAAAGGTTCCTTGCCTGATATGTTGTCCCAATTGAACTCCTTAATTATGTTGTTTTATTAGTAGCGTTGATTTGGTCTAGGAAAAACACATTTGAATTTGAATTTAAAGGGCAATGAATCCGAGTACACTTAGTCGATCGCAGTGTAACCAATCTCCCTATGAGATTCGCTACGTATTTCACAAGCATTTGATTCGCTACGTGTTCACGCTCACCTCTGTAGTCGGTTTGTTATAAGTTATAACGGATCTGTACCAGGAGGCGTCCATCGCCAGTTTTCTGGTTAATGAACTTCCAAAAGGTGGCACTTACCTGCTGTTCTCATACAGTGTATGTGTATAGCACACACAGGTGATTCACCTGTAAATGGCTGTCGATTAAGGATGACTCAATGACCCCCTATGTAGACCGCTGTCCGATACTTATTATTGTTACATTTGTCACGATTCTGTTTCGCTAATGGTGTTTTTAAAAATAAAAATAGAAAATCTATCTTTATAAAAATATGACAAAAGGTAATAGCTCAATAGGCGTTAAGATAAATACATAAAAAATTTATGAAAAAACGAACGAAATCTATATTTGTTTTATTTACTCGCAATAGATAGGATTGACATTTTGTATTCAAAAAATAATAATGTATTTAAATGCGCCCTTTGGATCACAGGATGCGGATAAGGGTGCGAAGGAGAAAAAAAAGCCACAACATTTATTTTCCTAATAGTAGAATAAAAATCTACATGCGTCTATCCTGGCGTATAATCCTAGCTTCTTTCACTTTTATAAATCTTGCCTCACGCTCAGAGGGTTCTGGGTACAATACCCGAGTATAAAGGAATACTTAATTATATTATTGAATGTGATTTTTCTCTACCCCTGGCGTCATGTGTTGTAATTTTGGTCTGTTGTGGTGAAAGTATTAACTAAACAAAACAAATTTTCACATGTGAGACGGCATAAAAATACTTTTTATTCAACTAAACTTGGATAACAGCGATAGGGATTTTTTCGATCAGGGAATATGGAAGTCTACGCATTTATAGGGCTCATGGTTTAAGTGGCCACTTTACACACTGTGTAACAAAACTATTAACTCTGCCTATGTCATCAAATGGTTTCCCTATTGGTAGTGTCATTAAAGTAACATATCTAGGCACCGCCCCTAACGGGGAAACTCTCCTCGTGTGATTACCACCGTTCATGAAATATTAATGTTATATGTCTTTAGGTTTATTAAAGAATGTCCACGGAAATAACTGGTCTTTTGAAACTGAAACTCCACTCACGCGATGGTTTATGTAAACTTAACTCCGTCTTATTTTCTTTGTGTGTGAGAAGTTTTTCATAACAAATTATTAATGTGATTAAAAAAAGCTTTATAAAGTTTCTACGATTTGGCTGGTATCTCAACTGAGACAAGGGGTTTTTAACCGAGGTTTAACTCATGATTTGGAAATTAATTATTGTTTTCACACAAAGGTACCTACATCACTATTAGTATTATTTTGGACTGCGATCAACGGCAGGGTTATTCAGGATTGCGTAACATAAATTAGAATCCTAGAATATGGAAATTTGTAGTCGTGGCACTCGAGAAACTGATCTTAGGTGTAGGTTTTACGAAATTCACAAAAGTGCCAATATCTCAAAAACTAACGATTTTTTACTGAGATCATACGTTATTATGTACATATTCTGGTGTCTTGGACTGACATTCAGCCCTCGAAGAGAATACGTTAATTCTCGGGATACCTGTATACACTCAGATCGAATAGTGACTCTTTTTTCCCCCTCGACTCTCTTGGTCGTGCCATTTCTAAGACAGTCGGCAACAAATTGAACGCCACTAAATTTCTGATTTCAATTTATTTATGTATAAATATATATTTACATTACAAAATATAACATATTAATTCATACATATATATAAATAACACACTATCTTTAGAAAATGTTAAAAATGCAAGATAATCTTGTACCGCAAAACTTTCTCAGAGACGTGAAAATTATCGATAGCCCTTCAAATAGGCAGGTTGGTCCCGCATATTGGAACATGGAACAGTCTAATCCGGAACATAAAACTAATGCTCCACATAATTTCAGTTGTTGACAATACCGCGCAACAATCCAAAGTGCGTAGTTACATACCTTCTGGGCCCGTATTACAACGGGAAGTTAACAGAATTATCTTCAATCGTCTGAAAAGTAAAATCCAGTTATCATATCAAATAATTAATTTGGATGTAAATTTACTTTAAAAAACAAGTTCAATTACAATATATCTTCGAAGATACTTAATATTTTCATACGAATAAAAACATTTTCTTATGGACAATTGAAGATAACTCTTCCAACTTCCGACTATGATCGGGTCTCAGGTCTTTAAATTGTTGTAACCGTGAAACACCCTGGAGTAACTCAACGGAGCTACATTTTATTTATTTTTTTGTGTGAATTTCCCCTTTCTTAATCAGTTATTTTTCTCTGTTGGGATACCTGTCAATACATAATAATATAAATATTTTTTTAACATGAGTTAGTGCTCGAAAATAACTAAGTTAGTGCTTCAAATATTAATGTTATTTTATTTATTTATTTTAATGAAACAAACAGTCAACAATTATATAATAACATTTAAAAAAAATACAGTTCAGAGACAGACCAGCAAAGTTTTAAAATAAAAATCATACATATTATTAAATTGTGTTACAACAAAAGGATGTGTTTATGTGTATTTGTATGAGAGTAAGTGTAGATGTGTGTTTATGTGTATTAGTGTGGGAGTAAGTGTTCAGGTGTGTGCATCATTAAATAGTAAGTGGGATCGTATCGCAGCCAGAAATAATAAGTCTTAATTTATTTTTAAATAAATTAAGGGGCATGTAAAATATATCAATAGATGAAAAAACATTATAGTTAGAGCAAGAACGAAAGAGGAAAGAGTGTTGTGCATAGTTAGTGCTACAGACTGGAAGATATAATAAATACTTATTTCTTGTCACGCGAAAGGGGACATTAAGATTAATTTTGGAGAGTAGGTTAAAAGAGTCTACTTTATTATTTAATAATTTGTGTAAATAGCATAATTCAGATAAAGTGCGTCTATTTTCAATGGTAAAAAATCCATTTTGTTTGGCAGATTGGCTGTAGGTATAAAGCGTTCTATTGTTTTTACAATCTAGGTATTTAAAAAAATTTCGTTCAACATTTTCAATCCTTTCTATGTTTGTTATGTATAATGATATAATTTAACCGCTTATTTCAGATAACCGGTAATGCAAACAAGTGTCGTTTTACAAGTCTCATTTGTTTTTCCAGCTGCGCTAAGTGGGTTATGTACATATTCATCTACATAGTTAAAAACGCTCTCATTATTGTCGACCCCATGGATGTGTTATGGTTCTACTTTTATTGTTGCCATCGTCCGCCCTATGGTCAAATAGTCGGCATATTTGCTTACCACGCGAGATGTCTCGGTTCGAATCCTCGACATGTTTGCCATAAAATATTTATTTAAAAAGTTGTTTTTACACTAGAATATTTGATAGTCCCTTGACTGCTACCTGAAGTGTAAAATTGATCATTTTTGCTACATATAGCAAAAGTTATCAAGATACGCCGCGATTTTTGTACCAGTGCAGCGCCCTATGCACCATTCGGTGCGGAAAGGGAATGACGATGACCACTGTCATCACTCCATTTCCCCGTAGGGTATGCAGAAAGTATAGAGCGCCACATGTGTTATGTATTGTTATTTTCTTTAACTTGGTTTATTTATTTTAAATATTAAATTAAAATAATAACTAGATTTTATTGATACTTCGCTAATTATGTATTTCTTTATTTTACTATTTATTAATCTTATGTTAATATAAATTTTATTAGCCTTTTATACATGGTTTTAAGGCCATGTTGCGAATTTTCAGAAGAACATTTTTTATGATATGCTTTTAAAAATATCTTAAATATTTTTTTGGAAAATGTCATTTTTATATTAACATATTACAACAGAGATGAAGAACATTTAAGAGAAGGTAATATAGAAGTCCAGGCATCTACAGGGCTTATGACCTGTCAATGGCTGGTTTAAGTGGCTACTTTACACACTGTGTAACATTCACCATTCTGCCCATATTTGAACATATAAATAAAGGTTTTAGCTCTTTAACTTCACAAACATTAACAGATGAAAGAATCGAAGGAATATAGATGTTTAAATATGGGCAGTATGGTGAATGTTACACAGTGTGTAAAGTGGCCACTTAAACCAGCCATTGACAGGTCATAAGCCCTGTATATGCCTGGACTTATTTATTACCTTCTCTTAAATGTTCTTCATCTCTGTTGTAATATGTTAAATGAAATTAAGTTGAAAAAGGTATTGTGTTTAAAATTTAAAGATTTATAAACAGTAAGCTTTTCCAAGTAAATACTTATCACAAAAAGTATGATTTAAAAATGCCAAGTATTTTTAAAATATGTTTTACGTGAAAAACAAATTTTTAGTGTTTTCAATTCTTTAAGCGTATTTTGTATTTAGTGTCAGCTGAAGCTTTGACTGCGCGTGACTCAATTATTTTCCAACTTAGTTAATTATCTACCGATCTGACGCGTATGGAAACTTTAATTATCTACCTAACTTTTATTTTTGTTTCATCTTCGCGACGAAGTAATGTCACTCAATGTCATCGAATTGAATTTTTGCACTTATTTTATAATTCTTCTCCAGAATATTTTTCTTGGTTATTAACTTTGCTGTAATAAAATTAAAGTATGTGTACTTTTATTTCCAAGCCAAACGTAGCTATTTTTTAAATTTGATCAGTTTATTTAATAAATTTACCTCAAATATAAACATAACGCCCGTGCTTTGCGGGCGGTCAGCACAAGTATTGACTAATGAATCGTTAACCTATTTTTTGATTTATTTTTTAATTAATTTATTTATAAACCTCTCATCGTATCGTCTGGTTTATGTCTAATTCCCATTTCAATCAGTTTTCAGAATATATCGCTGAAGTTAATTTCAAACTGAGTATCTTCATCATCGCCACCTGCATTTCCGCACCCAGTGGTGCATGGGTAAACTAAATTCAGCGTAGTTCGATCATCTTTTACATATAGGTAAGGCGATCAGTCTAACGCTTCAAGTGTCAATCCGAGGACAGTGAAATACATTACATTATTGAGGCTCCGGATTTAATTCCTGGGAAGTTTAAAATGAAATATTGATCAAAAAGTTCAAATGATCCTGGACTGGCACTTGAAGCATAAGACTAATTACCTTACCTTTATCAGATTAGGATGAGCTCTTCAGTAAAGTCAACATAAAAATAATGATTTTACACTGAAGTATAACTCTCAGTCAAAGAGCCAATTAAATCAGTAGAATTAAATTAAATTAAAATCGTGGTTTATGAAACTGAATTTTCGACAAAAAATATTGCTTTGAGTATGGGTGAAACCGATAGGAATACCTCATGTCTGTTAAAAAATAGTGTTAACATATGTGGAGGGAGTGATTTCACTGCAACACTTATTTTTTTCTGGACTTGCTGAATACTGTTCACCTTCTTTGTTATCTTTATGTAACAGATGTTTAAGTTGAACCAGTGCCCTATGCAAGCTAGTATGTTTTCACACACTGAGCTATAAGATAAATAAAATTGATACAGAAATACGTAAAACTGCACTAAATATATCTTAAGTAAATTTCATCAAAAGCCTATGATAATAACGATTAATTGTGAGAAAACAGCGTGTCATATAAGTCGTTTTAAAAGAGGGAAAAAAGTTTTTTAAACTCCCACCAGCTACTTCACACAATTTTTTTTCCAAAACTAGTTAAAATGCAGTATTAAAACTTGATACTGCAAAAAAGCTACTTTTAGTCAATCTTACGTCCCAAAATGCAGTATTTAATAAGGTTTACTGCGTTTAAGCTGTTAAAAAACTGATAGCAGATAGGTATTTCTTTTGATTATAAGCAATTTGAATTAGAATACAATCATTTTTTGATAAATTATAATGCCTATATATTTTAAAAACACATGGCATTTATTTTTACAGATACAAATAGTTGACATCTTCTTCATCCTTCTGTCCTCCACTGCTGGATTAGGCCTCTTCCAACATTACCATTAACATTAACATTACCAAACTATTTATTTTTAAAAATCGCATTTTAGTTTGTATAGTAATTATTTGTGTGCTTGAACTCGATGTTAACGTAGCGAAAAAAGAATCGGATACACTTATAGCTAATTAAATGCTGATTACGAATTAATAAAAAAAAAAACACAAAATGCGATTTGCGGCGGTTTAGGCTCTGCGCGGTAGTATATTGGTACATATCCCTGTCCCATTAATCTAGCCTTGCCGTGTGACAATAGTTGATATTGTTTCGTTTGTAACTGCAGTTAAGTGTTAGTCATGGAATCCCCAAGTGCATTAACCTCCTTGTGAACCCAAGTAGTGCAGTATGTGGCAAATGCTTAATTGAATAGATTAGGACAGTGACATGTACGCCGGATGATAACCCGCACGCCAAAGGAATACGTGTTGTTGTTTTTAATGGCATTCATTTTACTCGTATTTTAACGGGAGGTTAGTTTTGCAAATGATTGGAATAAATCTCGCTGAGAAAAAAGGGTCTCATGTCGATGTAAAAAAACCTAAATTCCGAGATCGATAAATCTGTTGATAAGTATCGCACTGCAAGTTATGTTTGTAGGTACGAGTACATCTGTATGTAATGCAGATATAACATGATCATTTGTACCATGCGTGTTGTCGTTTTTGTTTTGTAATTTGTTTGTCATTCGTACCGTGTTTATTGTTGATACTGCACCGTATGGACTGCATTTTGTAGTTACCTACCGTATTATATGGGACTTCTTGCAATTTAACTTTTAAAGGCCTTTAAAAGAATTTATTAACATATTTTTAAAAAATTAAACTATTCCCTGTAAATAAACATAGTTTTTTTTTTTAAATTACGCAACCCAAACGTCGCACACACATAATTATGTAATCTCCCTTCTTCTATATTATTTTATTTCCTCTGGTATTGTTAAATATTATTACTTCTTTTTGTGTAATAGCTGTAAAAATCCCTAGTAAAATTGATACACGGGCCAGTATGACAATTGACATTGGGAAATCAACATTTATCTACAAAGTAAAATGAAGTTTTCTGTGTGTAAAATAGAATAAGCATATATTTTTTTTCCAAACATTTTTAAGTATGGGTTATCGACGAAGATACAAATATACACAATTTCATACATAAATATCGATTTTACTTTATAGACAGTCAAAGATAACTTCTGATTGTAATTGCCCCCATAGTATCAGAAGTATTAAGTTCTTCTTGTCTTTCCTCTCCCCGTTGCAAATCATCGCAGCAATTCTTACTTTGTTGGCAGCTACCCTGAACAAGAACCGGGTGAGAGATGTGCCTTCTACCTGCACTGCGTCTTCCTTCCCTATAGAATGACTTTGTAAAATGTTGTATTTTTCGTCTCTCATCATATGCCCGAAGTGCTCAAGTTTTCTTTTCTTTATGGTCTTCAGTACCCCTTTATCTTTTTTCATTCGTCGGAAAACCTCAATGTTTCGGACTCGAAGATTTCGATCTTCTTTGAAGTGGCTTGGGTGAGCATCGATGTTTCGACGCCGTAAAAAATAAAATCGTACAACGCGCATTCAGAGGTCTAAATTTAAGTCTCTACTACAAAGAATGTCACGCATCCTTAAAAAGCAGTCTCGCGCCATCTCTATTCTGACTTTGATATCTTGTGAGCCAGCATCCTAAATATTTATATTGTTGGACTTGCTCGCTTAATAACCTGCACTCCAATTTTTAAAGCCATTAAAAAAGTTTGTGGCTTTTTACGAATAACTATACATTTGGTCTTGGAAATATTGATTTCTATCCCTATATTCAAACTAACCGTGTGTACTTTATCCGAAAATAGCTACTGGCTTTCGATACTTTCTGCTAGAAGGACAGGATCATCCGCGTATCAGACATTATTTATAATTTGTCCATTTATGCTAATGCCGTCGCGTCGGTTAGTTCACTCTCTAAAAATGGTTTCTAAGTACGTATTAAAAAGTATTAACTACCGAGTTTTATCAAAAAATATCTCAAAAAACATAAATGTATAATATACGTTGCGTCTATCATATCTGTAATCATTTGATCGTTTCGTTTTCACAGTTGCATCAAAATAGGAGTAATGTAATATCAACTGCAAACGCAACGTAAATTAATTATTAAAAGTGTATAATCACCTATCTCTTCATGTGTGTAGGTAGTGCTAACCTTTTAGTTCGTATTTCATATTAAATGTTTATATTATAATATTATATAAGATGGGTTGTGGTCACGTGGAAGCATTGCGGACTCCGGATCGGGAAGTATGAGTTTCGAGCCCTGCTCCACCGCACCTTGTTTAACTTTTTCTAACACGGTTATTTATTTTAACCATAAATATCCATTAATTGCATTAATCTTATTTGATTGTCCTTCTCAAAAAAATATTCGGGTTTTTGAATATTTGTTTCGTGTTTTTTTATTCTGTAGATTGTTCAGCTGTTAGTTGGTTTTTCCACGTGGACTTGTACCTTGGGGGCAATGACTCCAGAACACTATACCTTGTATGGTAAGGCAATTACTATTGTAAGAACTTCAACACTTGGCTATTTAGAGGCCAAGAGAGGTAATAATTTCATTTTATATTATATGTACGCATTATAGGTGATTTTTATTGCTCCTTTTCTGGGTCAGCAATTACTTAAATAAAATTTGGTAGCGAGAGACAAAGAATTCTAAAAAAAATTAAATTTCGCCGGAAAAAAATCTTCCAGAATTTCCCACATTTTTACACGCTTTCTCTGTTATGATCTCTGACTGCTCCTCTATCACGATATGTGACAAAGGCACATATACGTTATCATCTCTTGTGTATGTGTTCATAATAACACGAACCTCACATGAGCCCATTGCAGGTTAAGTGAACCAACTGAGAAAATGATCAAACGAAGAAAAGGTTTTTGATTATATTTAAGCAATGAGTTAACTTCAAATTTGAAATATCAGCTAGTTTTCTTCACCTGCAATAGTCTCATATATTCTGATGAATCAACTGCTTATTGTTTTAAGCAGTAACCGTTTTAAATTAAGGTAATTGCTTTTGCTATTGCTATGTTTCTCGAGTAGAATTTATTTTCTGAACATCTTTACCCGAGTAGTGTTGGGAACTGGTAGCAGTTTCGAGTGTTGATCTTTATAACACATATCTTCCATCTGTTAAATTAAGGCCAATTGTCATTCTTACGTTTAAGACAGTCCGTAAAATATTTTATTTTAAAAATTCAATGAAATGAAAATTGATTATGTCAAGCTTGTTGAGAATCGAACACAGGAGCGCGAGATAGCGAAATAAGCTAACTACCACACTGTAACGCGGACTGCATGGATGCTCGAGCAAAATTTTAAACCACGTGTCTATGGAATGTTGCGATATTCCTATTTGCCATCACATTTTCAAAAAGTAAACCATGTTGTGTTTATTTTATATCGTAACGCCGCACGTTTTCACTAAGAAGTGAAGTAGGATTGTTTTCTTTAATGGAGTCAACTCTAAATTCTTGTTTTGTTGTGTTTTTTTACGCTTCGAATTAATTCCAATGTGCACCTGTGCAAATTGTTTAATTTGTATTGCTTCGACGCATTCACTATCACCAGAATAGGCAACCGAATACTCGACATCTTGACCTGTTTTCCTAATGATCTCTAAACGAGACTTAGGATACTGTTTCTTCCCGCTTTTCTTCTCAGAACTGGACGATTTAAAGTGATAAAAACCGATTATACAAAATACAGAAATTCACATTTTGTATATACATTTACTTTACTAATAATCGTTCTTGACACGCGGCTTTACTGGATAATTAAAATAAGTGAGCTGCGTTATTCGGATATTTTTTAATGCACCACTACCTGCTAACAATATCAAACTAGGCATTACACAAATATACTTGCACCTTTAATTCCAAGCGTTACAATGTAAATGTTTTCACTATAAAATAATTTGGCAGGTGCAGTAGTACAGGTGGCTTAACCTTATATACCAACACCCAATTTCCCATCATACAACAACTAAAAAAAGCCCTTAAGCATCTTAACTGAAAAAAAACTCTTTGAAATATTCCCTCGGCCCTGGGCAGGTTATAAAGTAGCAACATAAAATAAAATACGGCAATAAATTACATTTATTCATTTATTATTTTATATTTCATCAACAATAATATTTTCAGCGACTTTTTCTGTTCGAATGTATTCAACAAATATAAATATAAACATAAACAATGCATTCAGAAACTAAAACACGTTCATAATTCAACCACTAAATTAATAAGCAACTAACATAAAGAATAACCACGAGGAATGCAAATAATATCATATTTGAAGAAGAAAACTTTACCTGGCCAACCAAAGTCTTATAAAACGTAACCATTTTATCACAAAACTTCGATATTTTAAGCTGATTATTGATTTTTATATAATGACAAAAACATTTTTTTAATGTACAACTGAATCATTTTAGAAACACTTGATTGAGATATTTTGTCTTTTGACTGTTATTAGTTTTGTGCAATCTTTACAAAGCAGGTACAAATAATCTGTTTTTTGTTGCGTCGGAGCAGCTTACATTTTACTGTAATCCAAATTTCCTATACATTTCTCGTAAAGCTCTTAAATAATCTGGCGTCAAGATTTTCATTAATCTTTATAGATTCACACTAGAGCCCCAAAGCCTCGAGAGAAAGCTGAACATAAAACACCTTGACGTGTGATGAATAAAAAAGGGTTTACCTTTTTAAATCATAAATCATCTTGGTTTTTCCCATAGCTAAGTTACTAAGAGCGAAAGAACGTAAGGATATTTATATAATGTATAAATACATGCTTGTGGTATATGCGTTATCTGAATTATAAAAAAATAATGCGAATTACAGTTAGCCTTATTGGAATAAAATAATTCATTAATTTGTTTTAATATTATCAATACTAACTTTTTATCTTTTTTCTCGTGAGTTATTTCGTTTCATAATGGAATTAAAAAAAAGTCTTATACCTTTCATGATTATAAATATAAAGTTCTAAAAACCCTTTATTCTTTATTCTCGTTTGTCTTCGCTACATGGTTTCTACATTCTTCATGTTCAGTTTCTTGTACATATGTTTCTTCGTGTAACTGTTGCAATTGGCTAAGCCGTAAATACAATAAATAAATAACATCTCAATCAATAAAATTTCTCGGTGAATTTAATTTTGTTATAAATATTATTATATTTTTAAAATTTGTTATTATTTATTTTAACAGATGTTCTAATTTATTTGTATTATTTTTAAGTTTCCCCGGCCGACAAAAGTACAAACCCTGTTTTACGCGAGTTAATGTACCCCACTTACATAATATGCATACAAGTGTTTATAATAATAATAATAGAACAACATATTACGAATTTTACAATTATAAATAGTTTTTTTTAGACTGTTAATTTAATTTTGATGTTTGTTTTTTGGGTCTTCGTGTTTCCTGGATCTTAGCACTGTCCTAAGATGTTATTTCTATTGAAACTCCTAGAAATATTAACATATTACAACAGAGATGAAGAACATTTTAAATAAGGTAATATAGAAGTCTAGACATCTACAGGGCTTATGGCCTGCTATTGGCTGGTTTAATCGGCCACTTCACAGGCTGTGTAATATTCACTATTCTGCCCATATTTATTATTTATTTTTCATTAATAAATTTTATAAAAAGTACATGTATTTGTAAAATACTAAACATATCTACTTTTACACATCTAGTAAATGTTATCACTGTAACTCTCCAAAAAAAGAGACTGACTCTTGTGTTTGGAGAGTGACTTACACTGTTTTAGATGTTTATTTATAGGAGTTTATATAAGTTTAAATACAAGTGCATGAAAAAGAAAAAGAAAAATATAGGATATATAAAGAAAAAACATTAAACAATAATACATTCATACTAATTAAAATTTAATGTTGTTTTTATACGTGATCAAAAATTTTCTTTAGATTAACTTAAAATTTATTTATTGATATATTATTTTTAATAGTTTTTAGTTAATTGGGAAGATAATAATTATTTTTTACACCTTTGAAGACAAAGCTATTTTGATCATGACTTGTATGGAATTTATGAATTTTAATATCATGTTGGTATCTGAGTGACTTATTTATCTCAAATTCTTTTATATTTGAACATTTATATTCCTTCGATTGTTTCATCTGTTGATGTTTGTGAAGTTAAAGAGCTGAAACCTTTATTTATGCGGGTGAGATTCATCTAATTGAATTATTTCACCTGCATACTAGGCAACGCCTGAAAAAATATTTGTTCAATTTCTATACTTCTTCATGGACCAGGTGGATTTATCAACAACATTTTGAGTTTGTCCAAATTTTTGTAGACAAAGACTGGATTTAACTCCCCGGGAGCTGTTAATATTAACATATTACAACAGAGATAAAGAACAATAATACTTCTTTGTGTTATATGTTTTAAAAAGAAACAAAATAATTTAAACCTTTAAATTTATACAGTTTTATATGTACTACCTAAGTACGCGCTTTTATAAATGATTAACACTTTATTGAATTACGTGTTACTAATTCTATTGTTTGGATATTGCAATTTGTCCTGCATTTTTATTTTCCATTTATGCGCTTATGCAACGTAAACTGAAACCCGGTCGAGGATTCAACGTTTAATTTATAAAAAGGCTTCCACAATCATATTTCCTGTCAATTTAATAAAACGAACCATTTTAACCTTCGAGGATTATCCTCGTCTGGTGCCTGGCCATCGATTGCAATGAGATGTACTGATGTTTGTCGATAAATCAACTGGAATTTCCCTTTTTTCCGATATTAAAATATTTATGTAATGTTCAATTGCCTTTGTAGATAACATAATATTATCAATCATGTTACTGACGAAATATCATGTAATATAACATTTTATATGGAATATTCGAGTTGACCATAACAATACAAATATCGTTAGCTACCTTTGTACATTTTACACAGACCTTTTAAATAATGCTGAATTTATTTGTGTTATGCAGTCAATTACCATTTTTGCCGACGTTTCGGATCAACCCTTAGGAATTATCTGCTACCTATACCTGTGTTTGTTGTTAAAGTCAACTTAATTTTTCCCAAAATTAACTTAATTTTGTCGGCCTCGTGGTGTAATGGTTAGCGCGTTTGCCTACCATGCAAGAGGTCTCGGGTTCGATTCCCGACATGGTTGACATGAAATATTTATTTAAAAGGGTGTTTTCACACTAAAATATTTCATAGTCCCTTGACTGGTACCTGAAGCGTAAGACTGATCGTCTTACCATAATGTAACAGAAATGATCAAGATACGCTGCGATTAGTGTACCAATGCCGTGCCCTATGCACCATTAGGTACGGAACGTGAATGACGTGATGTGATGTAATTTTTCCCAAAAAATGTAAATATATAATGAAATTTTGTCAGTAACAAACGTGATAATCAACGAAACCAACTGAAGATATAAAAAAAAAACAAGTTGACAAACAAATAAAATAAACAAACCATCACGCCGCTTCCCCGTAAGGATAGGCAGAGATGATAGAACGCTATTTCACTCTGTCTTTGCATACAAACCTCGCTTCCTGTACATTCAAACATTTTCTCAAGCACGCACGCTAATTATTCTGACTTCTGACATGTGCATCTTCAGGTGTTTGTTGGATTTGGTCGTGCCGCGTTTTTCTCAATCTTCCTCGTTTTTCGCATCCATCAACGTTCGCATCATATCTTTTTAGCCATTCTTTCGTCGTCCGTGCGCTCTGCATGTCAAAGCCAACGCAGAACTCGCTCCTTGATTTTGTCATTTTTACATCGACATAAATCTGAAGATCTCCTATCGTGTCACTGTAATCAAGCCGGGTTAGAATCTGCTCGCACAGCCAAAGCGCAGTAAGCTCTCCGAATGTTCCTCCTTGCCCTATTTCGGCCGCTTAGCGAGGCGAGCAGAGGGTGGCGTGTGATTCTTGTTTCGCAGCAAATTGCTTTCGGTGTCAATGCACCAACTATACATCCACCTAAGGGGGTGCATTATGCAACCAGTGTACTACAGAATCAGCTTATAACTTCTCGAATTCAAATAGAGAATGCGGCTCGTAGTTCTTACATTAGTTTTAATGTTTTGTTTTTTAGGCCATGTTTCATGGCCGATTACAGAGGTGAATCACATAATGTGCTTTTTTATTATACCTAATGCCAATACCTTTCTGCACAATAGAGATGAATACCTAACATAATAAATTTTAAAAAATACGTACCATGTTTTATGAATTGTGATATAATCAGCGTAAATTAAAACAATGTAAATATATTTATAAAATCTGCCTACTTATATTGCGATGAAAGTATGGACATGTGTATGAAAATCGCAAAGTATATGAGACGGGATATAAAATAATAACACATAAGATATCGTTCTCCTTTTCACACTTTAATCATAGTATTGTGTAAATTGTATACATAGTATATTTTATTGGCTGAATTTTATAGTATATTCATTTATCATATAATTTCTTAACATGTTAAGTGTATGTTTATAGCAGTGGCGAGCCGTGATTTATTTTATAAGTAATTACAAAAAAATATAATTAATTTGTTTCTTTATATAAGTGCATAATGAGTAATGTAATGAGGAAGTTCAGTGTCTTTTTTTCTTTTTTTATTTGTTAATAGAGTATTTAACCAAGCTAATTTTTTGAAAATGTTATTTTTGTATATCGTATTATCAGCGCTATGATTTTTCAAAGTTTTGTATTTCTGAAATAACTCCGCGTGTGACGTCAGAAATTGTTCTCTGACAGTTCTTCTGATTGGTTCGTTTACGGTGACCAAACCGGATATCCTTCAAAGTTCTCATATCATTGGATGGTTCATATAAATAAGTGATGTCATTCAAAGTAGTGCGTTTTTATTAAAATATTTTTTATTATTTTTTCCGTACATGTTTAAGAAATTTTGCCTTACAATTTAATGCTCTAATTTTTACCGCGCGCAAGAAAACATTTTTTGTATCCAATTTCTCGTTGAGCTGAAGTTCCTTATTATAAATGACTATTGTTTCTGTGGTTCTGTGAAAATCAACTCAAACGATGAAAAACGAATTATGAAACTTTTAAATTGTATAAAATATATGCTATATGCTGAATTTTATAATATGGGTACTCGTATTTATGAATTTAGAAAATTTTAAAAATACAGCATGTAAAATAAATGTAGTGTATTTTGTTTTCCGAACTTTATTGTGTTAAATAGTTCTTTTTCTAAAAGCATGTAGATTGAAAAAATATGTTTTACACTGAATTCTATTATATCTACATATACATACAATAATAAAAGTACTTTGTCATAAAACTTGTAAAATGTATTCCTCGACACGGGTTTTCCCTGTGAGGAATACATTATAACCAAATAATGTATATTTTTGTCAGTGAAATACTTAATAAATAAATAAAAGTGTCTAAAGCTCTGGATTGTAAATTATTCTTTCCATTGTAAATTCGGTAAAAATAAATCACTTACTTATCACGACCTACACAATTCTAAATAACTGTAATTAAATCATAATCAATCTGGGTCATTTAACAACGGATCCTATCCTAACAGACAATATTTCACAATGGAAAAGAAAAGGCATTAGGAAAAATACATAGTTTTATTTACCCATTTTTCTGAATAATCTAATAGTAATTTAACATCATCCACCTATAATTGCACGTGAGCTTTTATTAAAATTGGTCGTTACTCATGCATGCAACTCTTATTACTTGCATATATACATATTTCCTGCAAAAGCAGATCTTTCCATTCCCACCTTTTAGTGCCGTTATTATTATTTTTATTCATAATTGGCAGGTTGAACAACTCCGGAATGTCTTTGTTCAAAAGTTGAACAAACTCTAGGAAAATGAATATATTACTTCCACTTGGTATTTTTATATAAATACAGGCAGCAGATGTTATCAATTAGCTTTTAATTAAAAATCCGGCTAAAATATTACTAAGTAATTTATTTCTGATAAATAAATAACGCCTATTAATCTTGTAAACATTGTGGGAACGAGATTTTATATTCGTTTGTTTCCAAGCTAAAAATGATGCTTTTTTCTTATCCGCACGCTTTTATTTATTGTTTTTAATCAAAATATTTCATATGTTGAGTAATGTACCCACGCGTAGATAATTGAATCGATTTTTATTGTAAAAACACAACTTTCATTCCGCAAAGAAACCAATTATTAAGTATTTATACTGGTCAATCAGATATATTATGCGGATATGTTATGTACCTGCAAGTAAAACTAATCATGATAGATACACCAATACCGAGATTCGTGCTTGAGAAAAGCTCTATCTACCAAATTAAGGGGAGCTGCGATGGTTTGGATAAGTATGTATACGGGGTCTACGTTCACGGCGCATGGAAGGAATGCGGTAGTGTGTTGTGACGCTGTCCGGTTGAGTTTCGACAGAAAATTCCTCGTCGATCAAAGTGCTTATTTTTATCGAAACTTGAACGTAGACCCCGCCAACGGGAATGCAATATAGAGCGAATGGACGATGAAAGTACGGCTGAAAAGGTTTAAAGCATGTTTGTTAGAAATACCAATAAATTAGAATTATTTATTGTTTTTTTACATTTCATTTTTATTTTTTTTATTTGTTTATTTTTCCATACATATATTTACATAGAATTTTAATTATAAAAATACACTAAAAAAATACTTAGACACAAAGAAATACAAAGACTTCAGCGTCTGAGCGTGGGCCATTCCTTTTTAACGATTAATAAGTTTATAGCAATTAAATATGGTATGACATGACCGTGAAAATAAAAGAAAAAGAAAAAAAAAATAACATATGCTGATATTACGAAAACAGAATTTCTTTGCAGTTTGCATTTTATTTTTAATTAAAATTATTTTTTTGGTGTCTTAGCTGTTCCTTCCATGCTAATCCAAGACCTCAAACCTACTTTAAACTGTACCAGCGATTTAATGTTTTGTAATTCCTTAGGTACTATTACTACAATATATCAATTAAATTGATAAAAACGGTCTTTTGCACTATTTTTTTTTTACATTTAAATACTAAATCCCCAGATTCAATTGTATAATTCTGAGCTAGTCTTCTTTCAAGATTTCTAAATTTAATGCCTAAAATATGCAAAACGTAAATTCATATTTTTCGTTACAGGCTTGCCTTTTGTTAAAGAGGAAATGTAATAACTTGGTTCAGATTTAATAAACAAATATATATATACATGTGTGTGTATAATGCATACGTAAATATGTATTTTTTATGTATGACAGTATTTTGAAACGGTGTCTTTTAATTTATTAGCTTTAATTTATAAATACATAATTATTGATCCCGTGTACACAAAATGGGGAAGTTTTTTCGTTTTTGTTTTTCCCGTCTAAATACTTCGTATTTTCAGTAATCTAGTTTCTCCTTGAGGGATGCAATATACGTATTGCAATTGCACCGGAAAACGTTGCTGATCACTTCCGAAGACACCTCAAGCGCTTCCGGCAGACTTGTTTTAGAGAAGCCTATAAAATTCCTTTACGGCGGTATGCATTTTTAACAAAAACAACCAGCTTTATATGTCCAACTTGCATTATTAAAAATGTTGAATTGGGATTTTAATGAGTCAATGCATTATTTATAGGTCTTGTTACCCGTCAATAACTAGTTTTAAATAATCACTTTACATAATGTGTAACATTCACCCTTTTGGATATTTTCCGAATAACGTTTGTATTTCTTCAATTCCTTTATCTGACGATTTTTTCTCCTTTTTTGATCCTAAAAATTGTGTCCGATTGTTGTGACAATGCAGTGATGACTTAAATCAGATTTGGCAATGCGTGAACTAGGGAAATTGATATTTTTCTTTTGATGTAGGTTTTAATTTATTTTTCTGTTATTTGTTTTTTAATCGTTTTTCAACTTTTATCATTACACATTTACTTATTTTATCATTTTAATTTAACAATAAAACTAACTATACGTACGTAAAACAGGAAACTCCCAGCTAATCATTTTTAGAAACGAAGAATATATAATAAACATAAAAATGTAAACGAAATTGTATGCAATAAAAATAAATAATTTAAAAAACCCTTTGATGAGGCATAACCCTTGTATCAAAGGGTTTTTTCAATTATTTATTTTTATTGCATACAATTTCGTTTACATTTTTATGTTTATTATATATTATTCGTTTCTAAACCTGATTAGCTAGGAGTTTCCTGTTTTACGTATAGTTAGTTTTATTGTTAAATTAAAATGATAAAATAAGTACATATACTTTAATATACTATTTATGAAGTAATTATGATCTCCACGTAATTTGATAAACAGCGCATATCTCAAATGAATATATTTATTTATGAATTATAATATTTTGGTTTAATCAGCTCATTTTATTAAACAAGAAGTTCATTAATAATTACGATAAATACTTTTTAAGTACGTTTATAATCTGCAATATAAATTCAAAGAAGTCAGTTCACGGGTACGTAAGTTTATCTTATGCATGTAGATAATAAAACAGCAGTATTTTTAATACTTTGTAACACAATTAATATGTCTTTATTGCCAGATATTGTATTTTTGTAATCAATTTAATATACTATTTATCTTCTGGCAGTTTTATGAATATTGTATAATATAAAAATAGAACAGAAATATAATATATCGTTGGCGGAAATAAAATGCTATAAACTCACAATTTGGAAAGGGAAAAGAAAATAAATTTAAAAACATGTTTCGTGTTTTGTTCGTACATTATTACTCATTTTCGTCGTACGGTATTTGCTGTGGTATATGACAAAAAACAAAATTTTAGTTTTGTCAGCTGGTGAGATTTTCCTCGAGGGTGACGAAATAACGAGTATTTATGTAATTCGATACAAAAAAAAATAATATAGGATCGTCTCCTCACGGGCTCATCAACGAAAATATAATGCAAGGAAAATTTGTGTTAGGAAAAATATGGAAAACTTGGGTCGCTGACTGTATCCACTCAGCATTATTAAGTTCAGTGAAGTTAAGTCTAGTCACTAGTCACTACCCGGACGTGGTTAAGGAAAACTCCTGGAAATAATATATTATTAAATCTCCCCCTCTGAGGGTGGCAGACGAAGGCAATGCCCTGACGAAATGCATCCTCGAGTCCTTTTTCTTTGTTTTTGGTGATGTATATAATCTCTTGTCGATAGTCCATATCAACAGATTTGTCAGAAAAGAGTCGAGAATCTTAATCAAGCAAAAAACATAATACTTTTTTTTATATATTCTTGTTTGTACGGAGTATTAAATTTAAAATGACTCACGTCATATCTCTGCATGTCGGTCAATATGTTTTGCTCTTTATAAATCTAAAACAACGTATGATTTATACGCTATCGACATTTTGAATACTAAACATGATGTATTCAATTATGCCTATTCAATTTTAGTATTTATTATCAAGTTTTTTTACGTTTACTCTTTTTCCTTTCGTTTCCATTACATCCGGTAGATGCAATTTCATTTCATGTTTTTTTGATATTTGTCAGTAGGTGTTTTTTTTTTAAATGTCTGAAGCCTTTATTATAATTCAAATCTGACAAAATGTCCCATCATTGTTTTAAAATTTGCCCCATCACGTTCTAAATACTGAATTAGGATATATCGTGTAGGATGATTTATATCGTAGGTTGTGGGAACGACTAAACAAATCTTAAGGCGTTCAAAATAATTATATTAATTTATTCGTGGAATCTTAAATCAAATCAGGTCTATTTACCCATCTGAATCGCGTGTCAATGTCTTCCGTTGGTCAATGACCCGATTCGAAGGATCTTTCCTTTAATTAGACCCTCGGTATTGATTTGAATCAAACACCTGCATATCTTTTTTCCCAGTCATCTCGGTCCTCAGCGACTCTTTTTGACTGGCCGTATGATGTGCAGTTTGTATCTCCTTTGATTTGTTCAAGGTATTTACCGTGGGGTTTCCTTTATGGTTCGTAGTTCGTACCCTCTACAGTTCCAAACTATCGATGATTAATAGCCAAAATATCTTGGCAAACAAATTCAGCCACATACACTTTTAAACGTGTTTCAATAGCTACTAATTAATTTTGAAAAGGGTAATGACGTCATAATGTAGACTTCTTTATAACCCTGTGATAATAAAAAATAAATGTTTAAAATGTTTATTTAAAAAAATAATATTATCTCCTGTAAAATTTACAATATTAGTTAAAATAAATAGGCTGTTAACCATAGGATGTAGGAGATTCATGGCCTCATATGGGCCGATTCGAAGGGTATGTAAGTGTAATAAAACCCCTTATCTCTAATCCTTGTGACAATTAACCTGCAAGTCAACACCCCCTCCCCACCGCTTCCCGGATGTAGATATCGGAAGCCGGAAGTCTTATGAATATACGATGGTATAATGACCTTCCACGCCCTTAGAGAGGGGGGGTCATTTTTTATTTTTTTACTTCTTAAATAGGTTTATTGCGCTTAACAACTATGTAGTACCATGTTTTTATTTATTATTATAAAAAATATATACATTTTTTCGGAACGAAATTTGTATTTCTGAGTTATTATAAGCGTCGTTTTTACTAAGATGTAACAAATTGGAAATATTTAAATTACGTTTTAACTATTGTTTAACAGCATCATTTTTGTGATTTTCATAATGTGTAAAACCGAAACTTTACTTCAAGCCTGCTGTTTATCCTTTGGACTGAGAGTTTATGTTCAACCTATGCACCTTTAGATCCTATAAATGGAGGTGTGCTGCTCAGTCATACACTTTAGATGCCAGACTAAGAAGCTATGAAAAATAACGTTGTGAAAAAACACATTTGAAATAAATATATACTAGCAGCTTCCTGGGCTCCGATTACAATGGGAAGTTAACGTTTATCTTCAATTTGATCTACTAAGTAAAATTAAGTTTTCTGTATGAAAAGCAGAATATGCATACAACTTTTTCTTCTAAACATGTTTAATTATAGGTTAGCGACGAAGATACTTTAAATGTTCATGCAAATATACTCAGTTTCGTACACAAATATGTTTTTTTTATTGAATGTCGAAGATAACTCTGTTAACTTCACATTGTTATCGGGGTCCAAGCATCTCTATCTACTGACAACTCCTATTGGGCCTCCAGCGTCCTGCACAATCAGGCCGACAATTTTATAAATGCATTGAATTATTTTGTTACTTTTCCATCTACACGGGTATCATGTTTCTTTGTTCTGTTGTTTGCACCCTCTATGTTTGCATTCGAAGGCATCGAACCTGAGCTATGTGGGTAAATGTATTGTATTGTCGACGCTGCACGAGTCCTGTCGAAGGCAACGTCAGGGTGCAACGCTCTCACTTCTATACATAACTCGTAGTCCTTGTTTTGTGGCGGGAAATGCAAACAAGGAGATTAGTATTATTGCTATCTCGAGTGATTATTTTTTATGGTTGATTTTACCAATAAAGGTATATATACCTAAATAAGTGAATACAAGCAATATTTTCCCTCTCAGTAAATGGTTTCACAATGAACTTAATTTTGTACACTTGTACTCTTTCGCTGTTTTAAAATTAATTTAATGTTTTCCTTCATTGTTTTTATTATGTTTTTTTATATGTAAATTGTATTTACAATATGTTTGATACTAATCGTGATTATAATTTATTTAGTAATATTATTATGCAAAATTTTGTTCGAACCGTTAATAAATAAATAATCCTTTCTTAAATGAGTATTAATGCTTTGTAATTAATTTATTATTAACTTTGCTAAATAAATTACAATGGAATTTTAGCGATGAATTTTTCAGAAAGGAAAATTTTAAATATTTGTGTGTAAAAAACCTAAGACATTCTTATTTCAAGTATTTTCAGGGAAATAAAAAAAACAATTTATAGCGTAAACACATTTTTTATGAAATTCAAATTCCCAAAACAAGCTTATTCTTTATATAAACACTTTAAATTGGTTTTCAATTATTTTATTTTATTTATTTTTATTATATTTTTATTTATTATTATATTTAACCTTGTTTATCTTTTTGCAGTTTTTAAATAATAATATGTAATGTACTAATGGTCATTAAATAAAGGAAGCAATCGAATCTGAGCACGTGTAGCGATTGACACATTCGGGAAGAATCACACAATGACGGTGGTATTTTACGAAACTTAAAATTCCTCCTCCACGCCGAGAGTTGACGTTTTCTCGTACATTTAACATATGTTTTTAGTGATGCCATATAAAAAAACCTTCCCGAGGGAAAAAATCGTTTATATTTATGCTGTATTTCGTTAATTTGATAGTTTTTTTCATGATAATCTTTTGTATATTGTAGAACGAAAAATGTATTGTAAAACTCCAGCTATCCGGATTAAAGAGTGTCAGATGTTATTCGGATATGCAGAAATCCGGATGGTCGGAATCAAGATTAAATTAAGGCTATGTTTTGAAAGAAAGTGCAAAATTTACTCTGATCAGTTTTTTTATTGCTTTTGAAATAATGCAGCGAACTGGAAACACATTAAAAACTTACCTAGGACCTAGAACTAGTTGCATAAAAAAATAATTTAGTTAAATAAAGTTTGAAGTTAATTAATTTTTGTCAAAATGATTTGTTTTATTTTACTTTTTCGTGTAAACTCTTTTGTCCATTTTGACCAAAACGCAACAATTATTTGACTTGAAACTTTATTTAACTATTTTTTATAACTGGCCCTTAAACATGTCGAACAAAGCAAATTACTTGCCGCGCGCCCTTTTTTTATTACATTTCTTTTATTTTTAATTTCCTGATAACGATCCGGATATTTAGCAATGCGGACGACCGGAGTTCAAATAAACGGTGTTCTATTGTATTATCATATTATGATATCTATGTAGCTGAACTATTTTTCACACGAATGTACCTTATACAATTTATCTATACACTAACCAATCAACTATATTAAATGCTTTGTTTTTGTATACAAGTTGTTTCATACACTCGCAAGGTATATTACTTGATTATGTGTGATTGATTTTTTTCTTGGTTTGTTATTAAAACGTGGGAAGGAGTCGCGGCCATATATGTATGTACAAGAGAGCAATGCTCTCGTGATCCCAGCAGGTTACTAAACTAGAAAACGGGATTATTATACGGAAATACATATCATACAATCCTACACATATTATTCTACTTTTTACGTCACAACCTCTTCCCTAGATAGCGTAAATAAGTTACACAGCGCAACCAACATGATTTACCTCAACGATACTGGATTCAATCCAATTATGTTCCAACTCACATATGCATCAAGCGCGAAGGGAAAATTTACGAACATTTAATATTTATTTGGATGACGAAACTTTTTAAAATGTACAACAAAAAATCGAGTTAAATATTTTTAAAATTAACTAATTACTTGTAATGTCGTAATAATTCCCAAATTACGTAGTTCATCAATTATTAACGCCTGCACATGTGTTAGAACATAATTATATGCTGCATTAAAATAAACAAATCTTATATTTAAAAAAACTAGAAGAAAATGATGACCTCTTATATGGGTTAAATACTATTGTTCTATTTATTGATTAATACTATATTATTTATTTGTTTAATTGTATTGGTAATAATGAAAAAAACATATCACATGTGTTCATTTTTAAAACTATTGTTTATGCTTATTTACTTGAGAGCGACACTTCACACGGCGGATTTCAAATTCGATATTTTGATTCGTGGAAAACGCAGAAAATAGGAATCAAAAACGATTTGCTCGTTATAGTTTATACCACACTACTACGCCTGTACTTCGCAGCTATTTTTTGGTGTTTGGGATGTTCTCAAACTATTGTTTTAGTTAAAACATTCCAATCATTACGGTATTTTTAAAATACTCGTAACATAATACCTACCATTTTTATAATTATAATTATCAAATCAGAATAACATAACAAAATAAAATACTAAATAATAATATTACTTAAATGACAACTCGTATTTTGGTTTGAACATTGTGTACATTATTAAGAACTGCGTAATGTAAAATATGTGTGTACATTTTTATTAGGTACTTACGATTTTGACATCACATTCAATCAAACCATAAAATAAACCATTTCTTGGATCGTAAAAACCTATCCGCATTAAATTTTCTCATTTATGTCCCGTGTCAGAAAACACAATAGGTAAGACTTAATATTTCCAACCCTGGGCCTGGGTCATAAAAGTTAAGTATGCTGGACTTCGTATTAAGCTCTCCAAGCAACTTCAAGAGACCTTTTTGCTTTGTTTGTATAATAATTATACATTTTTAAGTAGGTCATTTTTAATAACAACCAACCTGTGAACCCCCCTTTCTCTTTTTTGTAATATTGCATTTAAAAATAGGTTATTTTGTTTTTTCTTGCATAAACAGTGGGTAATATTATTTTGAAAATTTGTACTTTTTTTATCTGTATGTAAAGTTCTTTATAGGTAGTATTTTTATTTGTAAAAAAAAGTACACTGTAAAGTGTCCTCGGCACGAGTTACCCCAGTGAGGATGCATATTTTATTTATTTATTTAATCCAATATAAAATACAAATACATAGTTTACAAATGAAAATGTTTATACAATAGGTACATTTAATATAATTTTATTTTTATTTATAAGTGTAGCCACTCCACTGGCCCACAGGCACGTTCCGGAGTGTCAGTGTATTATTTATTTTATACATAATTGTACATACTTTCACATCAATTGTTGCGTAAAAATTCAAAAGAAATCAAAAAAATTAAAACAACTACATCAATAAAACGAGAAAGGACTTTCAAGAAACTAAAATTACATTCTTAAATATAAAACATATTCCTCAGCTTCCTGTCTAGTCTTTTTTTTGCAATCCATTTTCTATGTACATATTTTATAAAAAGTAAAACTGAATAAATTAATAATAAATATTTGGCTTTTCACATAAGATTTTTTTGTACAGTGAGTTGTTAATAATTCATTTGTTATATTTCCAATATATTTTTGAATGGAATATTGATATTAACATTATTATCAATAAAATGGTTGTCTTTTATTTCCAATTGCCCGCGCAGAATCCTAATGAAAAATTGGATCGAAATCAGAACGTGTTATAAATTTTACACTCGCATACAAGAATTTATCCAAAAGTCAAAATCTGACCATTTTCTTATTCAGTTTTCTGATTCATATAAACAAATCTCTCAAACATCTTGGTTTTATCAATAGAGTGACGACGTACTTCAAAAATATGAATACCATCAACTTCTTAACTCTTTGCTGCTCGCTAGTTCGACCCCACCTAGAATATGCTTCTCAAATTTGGTATCCATTCTATAGGACTCATATTGACCATATCGAGCTGTCTAACACCGTTTTTTAAGAAAAGTGGTACGGTTGCTCGGATTGCAAAGGGGTAATTATTCCCATGCTGATATAGAGCAGTCTCTTAATCTTTCTTCATTGGAAAACGTTGAATGGAGATGGACCTTATATGCATTTTCAAAATACTTAATGCTGTAAGTGATGTCCCATCTTCGTTGCGATCAATGTTTTTTTATGTTCCCAATCGTGCCGCCTTAAGCCAAAATCTTCTATTTATCAAATCTTATAAGAGCAACTTTTGTTTTTATCCCCCCATGTCCAGAATGTGTAGATTAGTCAATTTGTCACACAACTTGGAATCTTTTGGGATAGATCTTCCGGCTTTACGTAGATCTCTTCGCCATTAACACAGTGTGGGACAAAGACGGATTGGCATGGGTTAGCTCGAAGTCTTTTATTTTGATCTCGTTTTTGAATTTATTGTATACCATTATTTTATTTTCCTTGTTTGTCTTTGCGACGTGGTTTTATGTTCTTTTTTTTTTAGTTTTTTGTAGATGGTTTTTTAACACGATTGTTGCAATCGGGTTAGTTCGTATATTCAACAAATATATATTTTTTCAATTCATAATACGGGATTTACCTACATAAATAACACCTTCTAAGATTATGTGTACCTTCCGGAAAAGGACGAATTTGAAGGTGCCCCCTTTTTTAAGGGTCCAGTTAGTAAAATGGCGCGTTCCTTGGCGTCCCTTGTCCTTCCTGCCCCCCTCCCGACATGTGCAGGGAGCCGACGGTCAATAGTCTTTTTGAACCTGCACCGTCTGTTGCACCAATTCCGAATGCACTTCTCGCCGAAGCGGAGCAATGACCCACCACATCCGCACAGACGAGATGCGAGTAGAATAATCGAGGTGGATACCCAATATTCACTATCCACTTCACTCCGGAAGCCAAAAGCTCTCGACTGACGCCACCTTCGGATTAGATACGTGGCATCTATTCGCCCCTTGTCTCGATTTTGATCAATACGGCTTTTCGTAGATCTCTTCGCCACTAAAACAGTGTGGGATGAAGATGGATTGGCATGGTTTAGCTCGAAGTTTTATATGTCTATCGTTTTTGTGAATATGTTGTAGACCATTATTGTATTGCCCTTGTTTGTCTTCGCTACATAGTTTTATGTTCTTCTTGTTCAGTTTCTTGTAGGTATATATGTTTCTTCATGTAACTGTTGTAACTGGCTTAGGCCATATACGAGTATATAATAAATAAATACAAATACGCATACGTTGGTATATTGCGCTACTAATCGACGCCCTGCATATTGCATACCGATGAGGTTTTGTATTGTATTTCGCTACATCATCGCAACGGTAGTAAGTACCATTAAAATAGCAGTTATGAGAATATTGATGTTTTGTGTAAATTTATGAAAACTCAAATGCGAAGAGGACAAAACTTTGCATCATCGCTCTTTAATTGTATTTAATATTCATTTCGAAGTTTACAAAATTTATTATTTTATGTTTACTGCAACCGCTCTAAATGAGCATTCGGAGCTGCGGTGGAACTAAAATGTTTAAGCCAGGACATACGTATTTTTCCTCTACTGCGTTTTCCAAAACAACCTTTTCTTGTAATATATTTCAAACTATTTCGTACTTTTTTCCACATAAATGTCCAAAGTACTGTTTTTCTTTTCTTTATTATATTCTTTACTTCATTTTTATTTTTCCGTGCATCTTAATACTTCTCCGTTGCGAATTTTGTATAGCCGTGATATTTTTAGTATTTTTTATACAAAATATAAAACAAAAAAATCTCAGAACTGCAATTTTCGTGATCGATATAGCGATTACCTAATTCGTATTGTATTATCATTTGTTCGATTTCATTCGTGCCGAGTATAAAAAAGATATGTACTGCTATTTATTTTTAATGCTCTTTTTTACAATTTAATTATCTCCACCCAAAATATATGATTATTTAACTGCGCATCTGTTTTTACTTGTATTTTTTCAGTCACACTGAAGATTAGTCATTATTAATGATTTATGCACACACACATTAATTCCTTGTGTATTTAAACCAACACAGTGCAAGTTCATTAAAACTATATAATATACGTACACTCGCACTGATTAAAATTAAAATCGAATGTCAAATTATGAATCAGGTCTCCTGGGCTCTGTGTATTGTGATTGAATTATATTATTTACTTTATATTGGAGTATCGGATTCAGATAAAAATGTAAATAAAACTTATTTAATAAATCGGTTTTTAGAATTTTCAATAGTAGTAATCGGTTTGATTATTTTTAAAATTTTAATTAATGAACTCGTACTAGTTAATACTGTGTTTACATTATCGTATTTATTCTAATATTAGTGTAACATTTTAATTTAGAATGTTAAGTATAATTTGTGTTTGATTGTTCGCTAAAACATTTGATATCGAAAATGTTGTTCGGTATTCTAATCCTTTGTCTAGAATGGAAAGATTACTCATCATATTAAAAAAAAATGTAAATTTAAAATATTACGTCTCACTTAGAAAAATAATTTTCATGCAATTAAGCCGTTCAATGTTAAGGCTATATTATTATCAATTGTTTTTCCAAACAGTCATCGACCCGAGAGATAGCGATAACAGCTTGTAAACATTTTTTCTAGATAAATTGAATGTTTTTGTTTCTCATTTTATTATTTTTAGTAATCTTTTCAATTACGTGAATTTTCTTTTATTGCTATATTAATTTACAATCTTGTTACTATCGATATTCCAATTAACTGGATTTGAAACATTGTAGATTTTCGAGAGAGTTCTCTCCAAATTACTTTTTTTTTTTAAATGTGAGTGGTAAGCAAAAACTATATCATTAGTCAGAAGGGTCTAATATCTTCAAGAAGTATGCTTGCATATTGGAAGCTAAATTTGTGAGACTTGATTTATGTGTATTGTATACATTAGTCCATACTATATACAATAAATGAATTATAATAATGCTACATGAAAGACTAAAATTTTCTGAACAAAAACTAAGTACATAATTTTTCTAAGAACGGTCTCCTGACAGTTTTATTAAGGGATGAGCTGACTCCTTAATTGAAACCAGGAATTGTCGATTTTACTTCCGTGATTCAACTTTTCGTTGGAAAATATTGAAGGACTTGTATAAGTCATATGTGTTTAAGCACGCGAAACAACGTATATCTATGGCGTATTAAAAATTGAAAATGTTATCATATCGATATTCAAACAAAATAAACCATCAACGTTGAGTTGTTAGCTGTTATGTGTATTTTTTTAATATGAGGGTTGTGTAAAAATAAGGTTCTCATTTTTTTTTCAGGTTTAAGGCATTTTTTGTTTGAACTGAAAAATACATCATTGAAAAGCTTATTTTCTTAACTATTTTTCAACATAATCACCAGATTTTTCAACGCATTTTTGTTGACGACTAATCCACTTTTGGAATTCAGCTTCAAAGAAGACGGCCGCCAGTCCGTGGAGGAATTTGGTGACCGTCCTTCTTGTTAAGTTTATGATTCGAGGGATCACAATAAATTCGGAAAATTGTTTCGAGATCTTGAAAAAACTCAGAAGAGCCACCCAAAATCGCCGGAGAGGAAGAATGACAAAAGGCGTTAGACTGCACCACGACAATGCGCGCCCGCACGTCTCTCGCCAAACCAAGGATTTAATCGAAAATTTTGGCGAAAAGATCAGGGTTGTAGGGATACAACCCTGATCTTGCACCGAGTGACTTCCACTTGTTTCCAAAATTAAAGCAACACTTGGGTGGACAACGTTTCGAGACTGATGAAAGAGTGCAGGAAGCGGTCTCCAAATTCCTCCACGGACTGGCGGCGGACTTCTTTGAAGCTGGATTCCAAAAGTGGATTAGTCGTCAACAAAAATGCGTTGAAAAATCTGGTGATTATGTTGAAAAATAGTTAAGAAACTAAGCTTTCCAATGATGTATTTTTTAGTTCAAATAAAAAATACCTTAAACCTGAAAAAAAAAGAGAACCTTATTATTTACACAACCCTCGTACATTAAAAAAATCTATCAAGTGCTACAAGAAAAAAAATCAGATCACTATCAACAATCGTGAATTAAATTTATTTCTTCTAAATTTTGATTTAAATTGAATAAATGATAATATACTTCACGGTTGCCCAAACGTCAAAATACTGTTCGTAGAAAAAATACATTAGCGTTATAATTTTTACAAATTGTCAATACTTGTATACTTGTTACGAAATATTCTCAAATGTGATTTGTAGTACTTATATTAATTTGTTTGTGAAATTAATTACATACTACAATTATTTCGCCCGTGTTCAGTGAGAAAAAAAATGTTAGTTGATTTCACTCTCACGATCTACTTAGTAGCATTTAGAAGCAAAATATGATGAATTTAGAAAATGAAAAATATCGATTTAATTTAAGTAATAATTATAATTGCCATCAAAATCACACGGTAATGTTTACACCACCACTTATGCAAGTTAAAAACATTACGCTGTTTATTTTTTTTATATCACATGATTCAAATAAAGTATTCATAACAATGAAGCGCTACAGTATTTCATTGTTAATGTCAAGTCGATCATTATTAAGCTATTTTGTAATGTCTGTCGTCACATGTTAAAATTTTTCATTCGATAAAACCTTACTTTGTCCAGTACCTTAGCCTACGATTGGCGAAATCTGCGTTCAGTATTTTTTAATTAAGTTCATAACAATGAGCGTTGGTAATCTTAATAAAACTTGACGACACCAGTAGACGACCAAGGGCCTTACTCATAAACTTGGCATAAAGTTACGCCTAGGTATAGTGGTAGAATACGGATGGGAATACCATCCTTATTATAGTGGTAGAAAAAGGACGGGAATACCATTCTACCACTATGTCTAGATGTAACTTTATGCCAGGTTTATAAGTAAGGCCATAAAAAACGAATGTTGTTTGTAAACATTCAAAAACAATTTTTTTTTATACGCAAAATATATATACGTATCGGCCCTACGGGCCTCTTCGAGCCTTAGTTGTTCGGCCCTTCTGGTTTCGGTGGATTATGATCTTCAGGTTTACCGATCACCGGGCCGAGTGGATTGGCACGATACTTGTAAAACGGGCATG
This sequence comes from Micrasema longulum, assembly GCF_059751315.1. Lineage (NCBI taxonomy): Eukaryota > Metazoa > Arthropoda > Insecta > Trichoptera > Brachycentridae > Micrasema > Micrasema longulum. The sequence continues at coordinate 474,726 of NW_028278485.1, forward strand.
TATAGGACAGACGCGATCAATCGTTTCTGGAGTATTAATATTATAGATTATAATAATGAGATAAGCGATTGTATGGAAATGAAATAAACATGAAAAATAATAATAAACTCTGCCATGTACTTAATATTTATATTTGAAGCACTAACTTTGTGGTTATTCATTATTATTTAAATTTAAATTAAACAACTTTGTTTTAAACCAGTTATTTAAAAAACAAATTTTAATTTAATTTTAAATCGGCCATATTTTATGTTCGTGGTTCCATTTCGTATTTTCAATAACAGGCAAATTATGTCGAAATTTTTAGGCCACGCGAACGCTTTATCAACTAATCAAATATGTATTTATATGTTTGATTTTGTTTAATCAACACGCCAATGTGCAATATTTAATTTCTATTTCCGTAGTTTGAAAATAACCAATATTTGTAGCGCCAATTTAAATATTTTTACTAGGTTATCTTCGTATTCTGATCAATAGTGTTATCATTGAAATTTCTCTTCCTGTGTGAAAGGTAATTTTGATAATGTACCTACTAAGTTTGAAGTATTTGCTCATTATTATATCTTACAATCTAATAAGATGACCTTTGGTTATCTGTTGATAAATATTTTATCATATATGTATATATTACCATGGTCTTTTTTACTGATAATAAATAAATTAAATCAATATATCTACATCTTGTTTTTCCTTCATAAAACGTCTGAAAGATAGCCCCCTTTAACCGCTTTTCATACTTACATACCTTGGGTATTCATCTTTAATTTCTGTTTTATAATATGCTTTATATATATATATATAAACTAGCGGATCCGACAGACGTTGTCCTGCCCGAACGTTGGTTTGCCTGCTATTAGCTTGTAAAAAGACTTTTCATTGATGAGTAGGTACCTAGGTACTTTATGATTGAATTCCACAACTAAAAATTATTAATATTCAAATATTTAATTTTAGTATGTACTAAGGTACTTGTTTATGGTTGAATTCTAAAACATAAGATAATTAATTTTTAAATATAGAATTCTTTTTGCAAATATCAAACTCGGCTCTTCTCACCAACAGGGGTGCACATTATTCACGAATGCGATTTTCAAAAATGTATTGAATATCAGTTAATATTATTTTAGTATTACCAAAATCCCAGTAAAAATAAATAAATGGGATAAAATTATAAGGAATGTAAGGAAAGAATCTGATTGGGATCCATAAAAAACAAATGTTGTTTGTAAACATTCAAAAACAAACTTTTTTCTACCGGATTTATCTGGGAAGTATGTTTACTAGCGATGGAAAGAATGATAATTATATTGAAAAGAGGGTGAGTGCCGGAAACAGGGTAAACGATGCACTGAAATCTACCTTGGCAAACAAATGTTTGTCGCAGGAGGCAAAACTAGTGGTCCACAATGGAGTTCTGGTGCCGACCCTAATGTATGAAAGCGAATTATGGAATTGGAAAAATGATTATGAAAGTAGGTCGAATGCGGTCGAAATGCGATGTCTCAGGCGAATGTGTGGTAAAACGATGTATGATACGTGTACAAATTTCGAGATCCGTGCACTATGTAAGACAGACAAGTATTATCGACAAAATGAAGAAAGGAGTGCTGCGTTGGTTTGGACATGTAAAGCGAACAAACAGCAAAAGAATAGCTAAAAGGATCTACCATGCGAATGTTGATGGATGCAGAAAACAAGGAAGACCGAGTAAGGCATGGTACGATCAAGTACGATCAAATCCAACAAATAATTGAAGATGGACATGTCAAGAGTATGAATAATCGGCGTGCGTGCATGAGAAGATGTATGAATACAGAAGTATGCAAAAATATAGTGATATGGCGTTCTATCCTCTCTGCCTACCCCTACGGAAAAACGGCGTGATGGTTTGTTCTTGTTGTTATAGATAATCTTATAACATACCATATACTTATTACATACATTTTTTGCACCACAACAAGCCTGGAGGCCCAATTACAGTTGTTAATTATATTACATAGAATAGAATAATTACATAGAATACCCAGACTTGAGAAAACTCACATTAAATTTATGTTTTCTCACCGGTAATCGAACCCGGAACCTTCCATGCGCGAGTTAAGCTTCTTGACCACTACACCACGGAGGCCGCCGATAGATATACTCCCTGGGGTGATATTCTGAACCGCTCTCGCGGCACGAGAAAACAGTTTTTCTCGTGTATTTTGTATGTAAATACGCGAGATAATACGGCCGCGAGAGCGTTTGGAATACCACCCCAAGAGTTATTAGAAACAACTCATTTGGGACGGTACATACAAAAAAAAAAACATTTTTGTGACAATACATAATATCAGCATAATAATATTAGAAACATAAGACAAACCGTATTATACACTATTTGTAGAAAATACACTAATAACTATCACTATCAAAAAGATTGAAGTAATATTTTTTTAATTGCTACACTCTTAGATTTACTATTCGACTTTACATTTTTAAGTTCATCGGGCCAAACTTCGTTGAGCAAAATAAGGATACATGAAGATTTTTTAAGTTTCGTGTATTGTGGTTGCGTATACTCGTATCATGATTAAATGTGTATTTTAAATTTGTATGTATGAAAATTGGTAATATTTCAGTAAAAACATTGTTAGTTTTTGTTTTCTCGGTTTACACTACTGAATTGAATTTTCTATTAAAAATAAATTTGGAATCGCTGCACAAGACTATCACAATTTTTGTATCAAGAATTAGGTCATCTCAATCTTAAAAGTTTTATCCGCCAAAAATATTTTCACTAGCTTTCAGATAAAAATTAAGCTTGTCGGTTAATCATCATCATCGTCATTCCCTTTCCGCACTTAATGGTGCATAGGACACTGCATTGGTACACCAATTGCAACGTATCTTTATCATTTTTGTTACGTGAAGGTGAGATGATCAGTCTTACGCTTCAGGTACCAGTTAAGGGACTATCAAATATTCTAGTGTGAAAATCACTTGGTAACCTCGAATCGGGTTGTGGTCCCGTAGCTAGTGTTGCGGACTCAGTGATTAGAGGTTCGAACCCCACCCACTCTGCCCTTATTTGTTTCTCATTTTCTAATAGTGCGTTTTTTACTACTCGTTGCAAATTGACCCAAAATTGAAATATATGGTTAAATCATAACGCAAATATGTACGAGTATTTAAAAAATAAAAATATTTAAACTCTTTGTAATAAAATATGACACAGTACTTTCCCAAAACTACTTTTGTTTCATTGTTATCTGAATACAAATAACACTAAAATGTAATGAAGCTTCGTTGAAAAAAGCAGTTTAAACGTATTGATTTATACATAATTTAATTTCTATTATTTCTTGCACCTTTCATTTCAAAATACCTACATAGGTAATGAGATATTGAGGCTATACTGACATAAAAAAAAGTAAAACTATTTGACTACAAACTATCTGGGACAGTTGTCAATCGTTAAATAAAAGAGATTTGGATGTACTGATGGATGATAAGCTTTTATTTAGAGATCACATAAATACAATAGTAGATAAGGCGTACAGACTTCTAGGGTTTATAGATTTATCTTACGAATCTCCAAACCATTCTAATCACCAGATACACTCAAACTTCTTTACTATACTTTATGTGCGTAGTCAACTCGAATTCGCTTCATTAGTATGGTCCCCTCAGTATAATGTATATATTGATCGAATCGAGAACATTCAAAAGAAATTTATAAGGAGCCTGGAATATCGTTTTGGTAACATTGAAAATGATTACGGCGCATCTTAGATTAATTTTAATATAGAATCACTCCAAAAAAGGCGTCTTACGTGTGATTTAATTTTTCTTTTAAAAATTCTAAATAATATGGTTGATTCGCTGTACCTTTTAAAAAATATTGGTTTCCGTTGTCCTCTTCGATGTACCAGATTAAATTCCCTTTTTTAAATACCAACTTGTAAAAACAATTATACCACGAATTCATTCATTAGACGTACCTGTAGAAATTATAATGGACAAGGTATTGAGGTAGACATTTTTGACTGCACGCTGTATTTGTACAGATAATGTAATTTCTTCATGGAGTTGATTATTTGGGATAGTTGCTGAATGTACATCTTGAGTGGTTTATGCTTTGTATATGTGCCGCATGTAATGTATATGTTAGTGTGTGTTTTATACGTGCGTTCATGTGTGTGTGCGTGGATGGCTCGGGGTGTGCATTTGGTATATTTATTTATTACCTCCATGGAAAACGCCAATGTTAACAATTATTCTTTTCTCACTTGAGTTTCTAATTTATTTATTTTTTTGTCACATTTAGTGTTAAAACTTTTGCATAATTTATGAAAACTTAATTGGTCTTTTTATATTAGAATATCGTTGTTTTTAATACTTTTTATGTATGACTGTATGTTTTCTGAATAAAATAAAATGAATAAAAAATAAAATAATGCAGTAAGTCAGCAGTCTTTATATATTTCAAATATTTTTTAAATATATATAGGTGCAAGATGTTGAATTTAAAGTTTATGCTATGCCTATAATGAAAATTGCTCTTTCAAAGCTTTTAAAAAAATTAAAATAAAGTAAAATTGTAGGAGAAATAATGCGATGAAAGAATAAATAAACTTTAAATGCGTTTATCTCGGAACTTGTTTTAATGACTTAATGCATTCTGTCAGTACAGCTTCGATATCATCATCATCATGATATTTTATATCGACAAACTTTCACTGCGTATATATTCTCCCAATGACGACTATACAAAGGACTACGCTGTTATTAAGACATTTTTTAGTCAATTATTAATAGTATTGATTTGCAATTCCGTATACAGTGAATAAATTAAACTACTTCCATCACATGTCATAATATGTAGATATTATAATACATTATTAAATTGGCAAATGAATCCGTTTTATGACAGACAATCTGCAATGTCAACATTGACGAATAAATAAATACTTTTGAAATCGTACTATTGAAATCTCTCGCAGTTTTCTTGCTCTTTATTTTCATATAAAAATAAATAAATATATTATGGATTCATTTATACAGTGTTTATGTACTTAAATATTTAAATATACTCAAATATTAACATGTATAATAGCTACTCGCGTAAATCAATGCAAAAGTCACATTTTCAAAAGTAATTCCTTTTTACAGTGCAGTTTTATCTAATCTTGAGAGATGATAGCATCGTAGATCGGTTTACCATATGGATTTGTAAGTGATAAAACATACTTATTGTGTATTAACGAGATGATTATAACTTTGGATACAGTAGAACTAATAGAATATTTTAAATTGAGACGTTTATTTTGAAAGTAGAATTAGTCAAAATGGTAAATCGGAAAAGTCAATTTAAAATGACAGTGGATTTAGTCAAAATTGTTTCTGTACAGTGTAGAATACTGTAGAGGATAATCTAAGTTTCATTCCAGCTTTCGTGTATATTGAACACTGAAACGCAAAGGACCAAACTAACTTATTTAATTTGTTAAAATATGATTTATGAAATTGAAATCGAAATACTAAAAAGTTTTTTTCACTAGCTATCTCCAACCGGCTGTTAGGGCCGGTTGCATCAAAGTTGGTATAAATTTAGTTTAAAGTTAAATATTTAAACTTAGTTAAGGCTCAAAATCTGGTAACTCAAAAATTCCGTTGCATCAACAATATTTTAGTTAAGTTAAAGTTAAGAATGTTGCCACTGTAAAGGTTCAAGTTCCACCCTTAAAATTGTTGGGATTTTTGCGCAAGCACGTACTTTTTTATTTACATGTAGCAATACACATGCCCCGCGACGCGTCTTTGGGCACAAATGTTTAAATTTCGTTCCAATTTTCAGTGTGTGCGGAAGGGCGAAGCAACACTGCGCATTCGGAGAAGAAAAGAACAAAAGGGACATCGTCCTTTTTGTTCTAGATAAAAAATTAAAAGAGCAAAAGCTAAAACAAAATGAAGAACTTTTTACTCTAGAAATCGAGCAAAAAAATGTCATTTTTCGGGCAACTATGGCAGCCTTAAATGCCCAGAAAGAGTTAGCTGAGCTCCATCTAGCTCTATTTTAAAAAAAAAACAGCATTTCAATACAGTGATGATTTAGATTTATTTTACACCATGCCGCTGATGATCAAGTCCTGGGTTTTGAAAAATAATTAACAATTAAAAATTCAAATAGTTATTAGTTCTTCACCTTTATGACATTCGAAATCTTGCGATAAAGTCGGACTCTTCCCACAAAAAATGGTCCGTTCGTGGTTTGAACAGTTTTTTTTTCGGTTTAGAATATACTCGATGATAAATTCGTCATCGGAAGACGAAAAATCAGATAAAATTGTCATTTTGTGCAACTTTTTACAGATCGATCAATAGATTTCACGGCGCTTTTTTGACAGATGGCAGATCGCATTTAACTTTAAACTTAACTTTAAACGGTCCCCTGGCGGCCGGTCAAATAAAAGTAATTTTTTTGTTAATATTTAGTTAACTTTTTTTGATGCAACGCATTTTGACATAAAAGTAACTTTTATTTGACTTTAGCCCTGACTTTAACTTAACTTTTGTCGATGCAACCGGCCCTTAGACAGATAGGTAATAAATATAGATAAATAATTTCGTCGGGATCGTAGAACAACGACGGATGTGCGAAAAATGCGACATTGACTTTCTTTTATATTTGCTATTAAAAAAGTTACCTAAAGGCTTTTTTTCAAGATTTGAAAAAATATATACACTCGTAACTAACCCAAGTATCAAATGGTTTACTTTTGTACTTATCAATTTGTGACATAAAGTGTCAAAAAAAATTAAACCGCTCAAGTAATGTTGAAGAAAATAACATGCGTCACTGTTCTACTATCCCGGCGATTTGAATACATTTATTACACAAATTATTTCCGTTAATAATTTGTAAGAATCAAACATTAAAACACTTTTTAATATTTTCTTGGCATTGAAATCGCAACAAAAATTCACATGTAAGCATTGGTTCTTCTGTGCAGTTGAATGACATTTAATTAATAATATTATGTATTTTTTTCAATAAAACTTTTCAATGCTCTCTCAATGTGTTATTTTTTAGACTGATTATGTCAAAACTGATGTTCATAATTTTGATTATAAATTATACTCTCTTAAGTCACATTGTCTTTTTCTATTCTATACTTTTCTATGAATGAATAAATTTTTATTATTCTTTATTATTTATATTTTTCAATTATTATTTTGTATATTGTTTGGATTATTTTGCATATTGTTTTGATTACTTGTATATTGTTTCAATATGTAAATAAATATTTTTGATTTTTATATCGAAGAGTCCCGACTTAACTTGGAATTTTCTAACAAGTCGGGACATAAAAAACATATAATTGTGTCTATGTAAAATTATGTATTTTGTAAAAATAAAAAAAAAGTATGTGTTTTGTATTTTTTTGCTACTAATATTGTAATAAATTTATTTTATATTTTTTTGTTTTTATCAAAATCTTCTTTTTTGTTACAGTCATTCCAAGGCAGCCAGGGAAGGGCGTACTTATTCAATTCTGTGTAAGTATTGTGATCATTTATTATAAATATCATCTATGCATTTAAATTTTTTTTTTTATGAAGTTGACATACTTACTCAGGTGTCTATTTAAATTTTAAAGTATTTTAGCACTTAAATATTTAACTGTACCTAAATTATTTAGACTGACAAATTTCATTAAAAAATGATATTATTTTATAATTCCAAACCATTCTATAATCTAAAATAAAACCTGTATTGAAAATTTTAAAAACATTTTATCTTTTTTTGTGCTTTATTTTAAAAGCAATTAAATTTGATTGCATAATGTATTTTAAATAATGACATTTAAACAAAAAATATTTAAAAAACAATTAACAATAGTGGACATATTTGGATTGTAAATGTCGCAATTGGGTTGGAACACAGTTAATTTTAAAACAATGGTGTTAATCTAAAATAAATAATTACAAATGAGTAATTAGAAATAGCTCTATTTTAATCAAAATTTACTCAGTTGAAGTATGATATAAATAAATTAAAGTTGAATGTTTACAGAGTAAATGTAGGATGTGGTCCGGCAGAAGAGAGAGTCCTACTGACTGGACTTCATGCGGTCGCAGATATTTACTGTGAGAGTTGCAAGACTATGCTGGGATGGAAATATGTAATTATTATGTTATTTTCTATTGTAAATGCCCTTCCTCATGTGATCACTTAATATTGTTTAGTATTAGATAGTACTGTCACTTTTTATTAACACAGATGCACGGAGAAATACTCACAGAACTAGAGCGCACAACACACTTAGGACTTACACCTGACAGACAGTTAAAATGGAGCAACCACATTAAAAATCGAATATGTAGATCATTAACAAAAGTAATCTGCAAGTTTCATAAAATAAAAGAATACATTCCGCAAAAAGAAAAACCACTAATGTATCGAGCATATGCAAAAAGCAAACTAAACTATCTTATACCTTTTTGGGGAACTGGAAGCAAAACAAAAAACTACAAAGGCAACAAAAAAAACTCAAAAATGCATGTAACCTTGACTAATTAACACTGACAATAACACTGCACAAAAGTCTACAATACCTTAAAAGCCTCAAGTTAATACACAAACTTGCACTTGGTCACAGCAAGGATGATGACATTACACTAACAAAAGTAACTGGCATACACAATAACAACACGAGAACTGCACATCATTATCATATACAGACAGCAAAAACAAAAATATAACAATCTTGACTGCTAAACAAAGGACTGAAAATGTTTTTTTTTGTTTGCACCACAACAGGCCAGAGGGCCCAATTACAGTGGTCAATTACAATACAGAACACCCAGGCTTGAGAAAAATCACATTAAAAAATGTGTTTTCACCGGGAATCGAACCCGGAACCTTCCATGCGTGAGTCAAGCGTCTTGATCACTACACCACGGAGGCCACCGCACAGACTGAAGCTAACAACCACACAGACAAGACTGAAGTGAGACATTTTGAAACCTTCCTTAGATCTTAAACAATGTTTTTTCTAATATAAACCTTAACAAAAATAAATAAACCTTAAATCACGTCTGAAGAAACATCTCCTTTCTCTTCCTTAATCTCTCCTCCTTTCCTTTTTCCTCTTTCCGCTTTTTTCCTTTTTCCCATTGAGTAATAGTTTTGATTTAAGGTAATTTATAAACAAATACGTTTATTTCTATTTTTATATATTTTTCACTATTTAATCTTTTTTTTTTTTTTCTATTGAATATGTTCTGTAACTTGAATTATAAAAATAAAACTTTTATTTTATTGGTTGGTTGGAAGAAATTGCCATTTGGCAATAAGCCCGCCAATGTACAAATAACATTATGTACAAAAAGTTAAATAAATAAAATAAATAACAGGTTTCTCTGTAAACAATAAAAAAAAATATATACTCATATATATATATTGAACCTTTGCATTTCTGAATTACTTTTTCATATTGCCCAGAAAATCAGAATTTGACAAATTCAGTCCTGTTGAAAATAATGTATATTGAAATAATTTTAGAAATTTCCTTGTATATTTTTTAATAATCAACTTGTAGCTTTATTTGAATTGTTGATTTGGGGTGAGCTTTTAACTTTAAAAGTGACGATATTATGTGTAATCAAAATACTCACTAATCAGTTTTTTTTTATTTATAGGATATTTAATGCCATTATTAACTAACATTTAACAATTTATTTGTTTTTTATTTTCCAGGAGCACGCATTTGAATCTAGCCAAAAATACAAGGAAGGGAAATTCATTATCGAGCTTGCGCACATGGTCAAGGAGAATGGATGGGACTGAGGAGCGAAGTGTGTTCCCTCGGTGGCTCGGCGTACCTCACCAAGCGCCCCCCACACGATGCGCCTGGGCCTTGCGCTACAGCTGACCGAAATGGCCGTTCCTACCTCTTCGCATATCAATACCACTAACCCCAACATACTATGCAACTTTACATAAACTCTTGCGTTGCTCGTCAAATCGAGAAACAGTGTAACTAACATGCAGTATTTCTCGCAAACTGTCCACGATCGCTCCGATGCGATTGAGTTGTTTAATTTTCGGATATTGTATGACATTATCGCGAGTGCTCGTTCAATAACTATGGTATTTCAAAAGTGCAATTAATTTTTAAGGGTGACTTTATTTCTCTGATAATTAATCAATGAGAAATGTCTTTTAAACTTTGACAACTAAGTTAAATTAAAATAATGAAACTTTTATTGTGATATATTGTGATTTCTCGATGTTTGCTTAAAACTGTCGAGTGTGATGGTAAAAATGTGATTAAAAGAATGATATATGTATCGCCTCTCAGGACTCGGAAGTTTTTCTGTTACTGTGGTACCCAATACACCGTGGTGCCCTATACACTGCGGTACTACATTATATTTCACTTGTACGCTTAATCGGGTGTAAACGGTTCTGCCAAAAGCTGTTATTTTTCAATACATATGTTTAAAGGGAGAAATCTTTACGACTACAACTGCACGCATTTTACTGTAAAGCGATGACACGATGCGATGACACGAGCAGTAGAACATAATATTTACCAAAAGTCTGACATAACTTTGGCACTCGAGACTTAGTTAACTTTTACTACATTACGTGTGGGATTGGTTGGAATCTCTTTATTGCAGAGCTGATTTAGTAACCTAAAATATTATATGTAAAATGGCTATGTATTTCATCTGAAAGAGGAACATTATTGTTACATTAAAATTAAAAGCGGCACCAATGTACGTTATTACAGCTGATTTCTGGAATATTCTACAGACATTTCAATTTCCATTATTTCTCTTCATCAAGTCAATCATGTAAGCTCTATATTTTACAGATCTTAATTATTTATGAGGAATTAATTTCACACATGTAGTTTAATAAATGTGTACATGATTTTGTTGTTGTGTTACATATTTATATTTTTATAAACGCTCATTTTACTATGCCAAAATACTTTAGTGTTATCAATTATTAACATTATTTTTTAAAAAGTTATACTTAAATCAATGCATCGCGGTTTACAATTAACATTTCATTTAGAAAATATATAAAACTTTTAGTCTATGTAACCTTAACAAAGGATATGCATTTCTGTATTGGGTTTAATTTTATGGGTACTTTTTCTGTGAACATAATAAAACATTTTGAATTTTGTAATACCTGATTTCTGTCAGTACAATAAATAGCATATTTGTAAAAAACAATCTCACTTTCTGTGCAGTTTAAATTTCAAAAATAATATTTTTTTATCTGAGTTAGGACCAATTTGTGTGATAACTGAATGAAAGAGATTATTATGTATATTTATAAAAACAGAGAAAGGAATTAAAACACAAAATTAACGCAATGGGATAGTTTTATATTGCTTAATATTCATAATGATACCCAATATTTTGTAATGATTTCTTTCCTCGGTAAAATTGTCTATAAAAATATTTTATAAACCATCTATATCATAAAAAAATATTTACATACGTAATATAGTTATACAATATGACAAGTAATAAGTTTAACATCTTTTATCCACACTGATTGAATATTATTGCATGTAATTTATCAGTATTGTAAGGACTTAAAACAATACAGTTTTTACCGATAACTGTAAAATAACCAAAACCAAACTTGTCAAAATAAACATTATATAAAATATACACAAGGCACAAATTCAAACTAGAATATAAGAAGGTCAATTATTTGGTAAAAAGGGAAAAATTGAGTCGTTAAAGGGTTTGTTTAATTAATTTTGACTTTGAATTCATATTTTTTTTGCATATCTGTTTTTAATCCTTTGCACTCTATTTTCTATTTTATCATATTTGAAAGTAGCTTATTTTGATTTAGCCGCAGATAAGGAAAACGCGTTTTAATAAAAAAATGTTTCTTGAAGCCGATTCTTTCAAACAACGATTTACTTTTGCCCTTGAAACCACTTTTATTATTAATTATGTTTTAATTACTTTATAAAGCCAAGTGAAAGACTAATGCCATATGGTAATATAAATGCTTATGTGTGTGTAGAAGATGCGATTTGAGTTAATTCACTTGGTTTCTCAATTATATTAACTCTCTAATTAATCAAAATAATTTCAAATCATTTCAACAAATAATCTTTTTTAAATGTAGTGTGTATTATTTTTCAATGATGGGTCTCCCTCCAAGGAATGCAAAGGGTTAAATGAAAATGGTAACAAATTTGAAATTTAGTCGTTTAGGATAATATATTCAACCCTTGCTTCGCACACTTCAATTCGGTGTGAAAAATTGTAATCAATGTGTTATGAAAAATCAAGTATTTTTGTATTTAAACATAACTTTATATTTGCTACTCAAAGTAGACTCGCTGTCTCGTATAAATGCGTAATATATTACTCTGCATGATGATAGACTAAACATTCAGCCCTTATTGAGATTTGGGTTTTATTCATGTATCCTTCGGCTTGTAGGACAAATAATTTATCTACGTAGTCCAAAGCCTTGTATAGAAAAAGAGTGCCACCATAACTCATGTTCAGTATGTGTAGACAACATAATGTTTTTTGCTATTTCCACATGTAATCAGTGTTAGTATTTTCTCTTTGAATCAAAAAACTATAGCCAGTTTCTTGGTATAATTATAAAAACATAATAATGCATCGTGTTAATACAATTATTGATCTCTTTAACTTAATATATTTACATAATTTATCATTTTATAATTATTTATAACCAGATTGGTTGTATGAAAAAAGAGTGGAAGAATTTCTTTGTGGTAATGTTTATTTTGTTTTAATTTCATCAACGAATATGAAATATTTATTTATTACGATGTTTGGTACTACCTCTGTATTGAGTTTACCTCATTCATTGCGATTCTTACACGTAATTAAAATGTTTCGATAGAAATAAAACGAGTTATCCATAATATAAATCTAGTTTCTAGGAACATTGCCCAAATTTACACATTAAACACAATTTGCGTGCCTTTCAAGTACATAACTGTCGGATTGGTTTGGTGTTACAGAAATAGATATACATTACATGTGTGTGATCAAATATGTATGTATTGATTTCCTTGTAATCACTCAAAATATTGTGTGTTTACTCGATAAATTAGTGTTTTTTTTATTCAAACTCTTACTATATTTGTACCATTCCAATAATAAATGGGCTCGACTCCGGGTGATTCTTTCTAGTTTTTTTCATCATCGAGATTATTTCTTCATTATATTTTTTTATATTATATTTGTGTTGTTTTTATCTGTGAATATTTATTATTGATCTGAGTTTGAGCATAAAATTAAAAACCGAAGTGTTTTGTAAACCGTATTCAGCAAACATTCATCAAAGATCAGTAACAGAATCACTTTTGTTAGTTGAAATAATTCACAGCAAATCTCTCGATGTGGTGCCCATTATCAATAGTCTACAATGAATGTGTCAATATGGGCGTTCCTCTGCGGTAACTCCATAATTGAATAGTAGTAATGTACTGGGATGTTAACTGTATTTGGTATAGAGTGGCTCGTTGCTTCTTGCGTATAATGAGTACTACATTAAATGATAAAATATTATATGATCTGTTTAATGTTAGAGAGTGTTGGACCTGTTGTATGTAATATTGATGTATCGGGAAATACCTACTGTTATTACTATAAGTGTGATTGGATAAAGACCTAGGAATAGATTTCTTTAAGAAACTGTGCTTGGAGAGCCCTTGTACCTCTGAACTTTACACATTATCAAATTAACATTAATTAATATTTTATCCTTTGTAATCGATTGTTAGTATTTTCATTGTTTTGTGTTAGATACTTTTAAAACTCTGACTATTAACATTAACATACATATTAAGTGTACAAATTGCCTCAAAGGCATTGCATGCATGTTTTTTCATTAAAATTAATGTAAACACGTTGTATAATATGTAGTCGTACATTCAATAATATTGTTTGATTAGGGTCTTTGTAAGGTTTTGAGAGATACGAAGGTAGAAGATCTGTTGTTTAAAGGTATATTGAAAGTAATCAGAATTCCAATAGATTTACCAGATGTGGTTATTTTTCCATGAGTATGATGATTCGAGTATTAGCTTAAGAGAGCGTGGTACATAGGTTACTTGGTTGTATGTAAGATGTTCATTATATCTACATAATAGTTGGGAAGCAGATGAGGCCTCGTTTGTCTAATATATCCTAAATAATCAACATGTAACCATGTTACACATATATGATTATCTTAAACTATATTCAATCTTGCATTACTGGTGTATTATGGTATATTTACAATTTTACTGCCACTAGGATAATAAAGATATTATCAAACTAATGAAATCCAGTGTTTAAATCAAATGTGATTCAATAATGTCCAACATTTAAAAGGTTAACATTTTAGCTTTTATTTCAGTAGCCATTTTAGTTAATATATTGTAAAAGTTAACATTTTCCACACCACCTTGAAAATACCCAAATATGGAAATATACTAAATTAAGATATCGAGTTTTCATTTCTTATCAACCAGTTTTTAATTTTCTGTAATGAAGTTGAAGGAGTAATCTATCACGTATATAATTATATTGTGTTTACTTACATTTTTCCCTATCTTTTTAGTTTATGCAAATGCATAATTGACAATATGTTTGAATTAATGATTTAATTTTGTAAGACAATATCCTTTCAATAACTAAATGATTCCATACTTCTGGTATTTTTAATTTTGATGGAAATAATCTATTTCTATTTATGCAATGTTTTAACATTGTATAAACAATGGACACACCCTAATGGTGGATCACAGCTTAATGTTATATTTTTGTATTTTCCTAGAAAACATACCCAAGTTGACATAATATTGGTGAACATGATCTCTCATTGTAGCAATTGCATTAAATTAAGTATGTTAGGATATCTAACGTAGGGATATTTTCAGCTCATGTAATTTGTTCATGTATGAGATAAATAAAAAATAAACACTATAAATGTATGGTTTTATTAAAACAATTTAGCTCCTTGATTTTATATCAATGTATTTTTTCTACTTAGGACTGTTCGTTTAACCATTACTAATGCTCTAGTAGTAACCAGGCCCTAGTGACAACTTTTGAAATATGTAATCAAATCCAACTGTGCGAGGATTTGATTACTCATTCATATGTGAAAATTTGAATGAACAAAAGCATTATACATTTTTCGAAAATCAGTAAATGATATGCAACAGTTGTTACCTTAGAACAAAATTTTGGAAATGACTTAGAATTTTTATTGCATTAAAGACTATGGTGGCAATCAATAATTATAGAAATTGAAGACCTTTTGAGAAAAATCTGTCAATTTTTTTTTGATTCTTAACTAAATGTCTACAATGGGATAATACTATAAATCAAAATCTTTTTTGCTGTAATAGGCAAATTTTTATTCTTAAGTCAATTGGCAGCCTCTGTGATGTGATGACTAAGACTCTTGCTTCATGTATGTCGATTTTAGGTTCGATAAATCACATGCATTACAACTTGATTTTTCTTTAGCCTGGGTATTCTATTGTATACGATATGCTCCTTGGACTGTTGCGATATGAAAAAAATTAGTGACTGAAGCAATAAAACTAAATAGAATTATGTTTCTAACATGGTTGTATAGGGTAGTAATTGTTGCACATAATACTGCTTTCTTAACAGTAATATTTAAGTGACCTGTTAAATGCAGATACTGTATTTTTTACTTTCGCAAATTAAATTTAGGTAGGTTGAAATTCAGAATGTCACCATGTGTTCTAAAGATACAACAGTACTGATTTATTTGTAAACGCCGTATTGCTATAAGGCGGATTTAAAGAAATGCATAAATATATTATGCTTAAATTAAGATTTTTCCATAAAATGTCCATAACAGCATGTAAATTTTGATTTAACATTATTAAATTTATACTTTACTTCACTCAAATAAAAAATGAGGTTATAAATACTCGGCCTCGTGGTGTAATGGTCAGCGCGTTTGCCTACCGTGCAAGAGGTCTTGGGTTCGATTCCCGACATGCTTGATATGAAATATTTATTTAATAGGCTGTTTTTACACTAAAAATATTTCATAGTCCCTGGACTAGTACCTGAATCGTGAGAAAAATATGAAAAAAAAAATCATGATACGCTGCAATTGGTGTGCCAATGCAGTGCCCTATGCACCACTAGGTGCGGAAAGGGAATTATGATAAATACAAAGTA
Organism: Micrasema longulum; assembly: GCF_059751315.1. Lineage (NCBI taxonomy): Eukaryota > Metazoa > Arthropoda > Insecta > Trichoptera > Brachycentridae > Micrasema > Micrasema longulum. Next base: position 490,956 of record NW_028278485.1, read on the forward strand.
GAAACAAGAGCTAGTTGTCTGCATTGAGTTATAATTCAATTACTTCGTTAAGGTTTAATTTGGGGTTTTCATTTATTTTAAGTTGTTTATGAATAAGTGTATATTTAGTAGTAATTTATGGTTGATTGTCTAATTATAATTACGCTAAATTGGGGAAGTTACGGGTACGAAGTTAAATACATAGTAATGAGGAACTTCAGCCCTAGGGTAAATTGGATATAATAAATGTTTTCTTGCGTGCAGTAAAAATTGGAGCATTAATTTCTACGACAATGTTTCCTGAAAATGTATAAAGAAAAAAAAGTACTTTAATAAAAACGAACTACTTTGAAAGACGTCACTGATTTGTATGAATCATCCGATGATAAGAGAGTTATGGAAGATTTCTGGTTTTCTTGCCGTCAATGGACTAATCGAGAATAAGCGGAAGAGAACCTTTGACGTCACATGCGGAGTTATTTTCGAAATAAAAAACTTTAAAAAATCAAAGCGCTGATAATACCATCTACAAAATTTAAAAAATTATTTTTTGCCCAGTTTAATAGTCAATTAACAAATTTTTTTTTTAAAAAAACAACTGAACTTCCTCATTAAGTTTTTTTCAAAAAGTTTGAATGACCTAGATACTTGAAATTATTATTTTAATCAGATTGGTTTTTCAAATTAGTCAAAAAGTGGTCACAAAAATAAAAAAAATCATCAAATTTCAAAAGGATAAACAAAGGTGTTAACGAAAAGGCGGACTGTAAATGAAAAACAAGTTTCATTCAGTTTTGTGATTGGGAAATATTTGTGAAAGGATAGGAACATGGAATGGATACCTACCTTTAATATGATCTGAATGTTCTTCAATTTCTGGCACTGGATGACAAAATGAACTATAAAATATAACAATGTTTTCCACGACGCGCGATGATTCCAACCACTTTTTATCCGATTTTATGTCAAGTCAAAGTTTGTTTGGTTTTTGTTCTAAATCCAAATCTTCTAATTTTGAATATCTTCTATCGTGATGTTAGGTAGGTACCATAAAAATGGGTCAAAGGAAGGATGGGAACGAAAGGTAATCGGCCAGGAATAGTATCGATAAATGCTGTTATTTACTTGACAAAAGGTGAGGTAAATAAATAAGAACACAGTAATAACAAATTATAAATTCCTTAATATCCTCATTGTGGTTCCGCGGGAGAATAGCTGAAAGTGGATCTTTGATTGTCAAGAGAGCGCAGAACCTCCAAGATGGTTCAAAAAGGACATTTACTTTTACATAATACATGGATATCGGCTCAACCACTTAAAAAATTTCACCTGGCTCCATCTTATATTCTATGCCTCCGCATGACGATTCATTGTCATTTTTCAAATACAGTAAACTTTGTAATTAACTCGATAATGAATGCAGTAAAATAAATTCCATTGTTGAAAACAGAGCGGTTAACATACGAGTATCATAGACAAAAGCATATTATTGAGAAGATGAAAAAAAACAAATATCAGTATTTTGAATTTGAATATGGAATTGCATAAATTATTTTTTCTCTGCAGGCACTATCAGGCTGCTCAGTTTCCTATTTCTTGGGGCAAAGCCGACAACCAAAATAAATAAATGGCAGTAAACATGTATGCATAACCACAAAATTTTTAGGCCAGGTTGTTTTAATCGTAAGTAATAGTTAAAAATTTAAAGTAATAGTAACAATTTTAATAACAGACTCTTTATTCTATGAAAAAATGTAAACTTTTACTATTACTTTTGGTTTTCAGCTATTAGGTACTAATGATTAAACAACCAGGCCTTAACATTTAGATGTATTCTTTAAAAGTTATTATTATGAACTTATGACAGAATAAAAATTAGGATGTTACTTTAGTCGTGTTGTTACCACCTTTATGTAGGCACCTAGTTGGTGGCCTAATTTTGTGATGTACAAAGTTATGTGGGTGCACAGAATGAGAGCAAGTAAAACAGGGTACTTACGTTTTACACAAAGATTTATTCACGAAACTAAACTACTGAAGCTAACACATTGAAAGAAGGATTCTAATAACTATATTAGGCAAAATAAAATGAAGTTGGTAAATCTAAATTGGCGGTAATTTTGTGCCTCGAAGACGCGTGCGGTGAGGTCGGAATCCGGTAGTTTTCTCCCTGGCCGGTTTGGCCCGTTCGTACGCTCTACGTCGGCGTTCGGCAATGTTCGGCTCGTGCCGTCGTTGTCGACCCGCCACACAGCCCCCTTCCAAGTTTTGAAATCTGTTTTTCAAAACTGACGCTGTATCACCCTCCTGCCGCTACGCGTTGTGTATGCCGGTTGTTCTGTTGGTGTTTCCGTTTCTGCTGGACTGGCTCGTTCTTCCGCTGTCTGGAACGCCGGCTTGCACCTGTCCAGCGAAACCTTTTTATGTTCGCCATCCACGTCCAGTGTTACCGTCTTTTCCGCCCTGGTGATGACCTTGTAGGGCCCCTTGTAGTTCGGCATCAGGGGTTTGTACACTCTGTCGTCCCTCAGAAACAAGTGTGTGGCTCTCTTTAGTTCCGGGTGGATGAAAACGTTACCTTTATTGTGGTGCTCGACTGGCCTTGGTTTGACGTTTTGCATGAAATTTACCAGTTGCCTAGTGTAGGAGTCCGGGTCAATGTAGTCGTTCGTCTGCTCCAGGATGTCTGCTGGTAACTTTAGTTTGCACCCATACAGCATCTCTGCTACTGAGTGCTCTGCATTCGTGCGCAGTGTGGCCCTCAGTCCGAGTAGTATGGTGCTGATCGATTTTGTCCACGGAACAGGGTGGTGAGCTTTAATGGCCGTCTTCAGCGTTCTATGAAATCGCTCGATCATGCCATTACTTTGTGGATGGTAAGGCGTCGTGTTGGAGTGTGCTATTCCTGATCTGGAACAAAACAAGTTAAAGTCCGTAGACATGAATTGCCTACCTTGATCAGTTATAATTTTCTCCGGTACGCCGTATCTCGCAATCCAGTTGTCCCAGATGGCTCTGATGATTGTGTGGGTCTGGATATCTGCGATAGGGATTACTTCCGCCCATCGAGTGTATCGGTCGATACATGTGAGGCAGTACCTCAGTCCCTCTGATGGTGGAAAAGGTCCGATGAGGTCGACATGGACCACGCAGAATTTCTGTCTCGGCATGTCGATCTTGATGATCGGTGTCCTCGTGTGTTTGTTGACTTTGCTCTTCTGACAGGGTATGCAGGCCTTCGTCCAAGCTGCGCAGTCTGCTTTCATATTTTTCCAGACGCCTCTTTGACTGATGGTCTTGGTCGTGGCGTCGGCTCCTGCATGGTTGAGGTTATGCACTTGGTTGAAGAAAGATCTCTGTAGCGTTTTTGGGATGTACGGTCGCATGTTGCCTTTGTTGAGATCGAAGACGATTTCTTGTCCCTGCATGTTGGTTTTGATCAGGTTCAGAGCAGTGTTCTTGTCGTCCAAGAGTGCGAGTAGTTCGTTGTCCTGCCTTTGTTCTTTATGGATCTTTTCGAACGATATGTTTGCCTCTTGTTCGATCATGTCGATTCTTGATAAGGTATCGGCGACGACGTTGTCTTCTCCTTTTATGTATTTGATGTCCGTGCTGAACTGTGAGATGTAGTCTAGATATCTGAGTTGTCTGGGGCTTTCTTTGTCGTGACTTTTCCTTCTAAACACGAATTGTAGTGGTTTATGGTCCGTGTATATACAGAATTCTCTGCCCTCCAGATAATGTTGAAAGTACCTTACAGTCTCAAAAATGGCTAGTAGTTCCCTGTCGTACGTACTATATGAACACTGAGCCTTGTTCAACTTTTTTGAGAAGAAACTTATCGGTTTGTAGTTGATGCCGTCTGTGGTTTGTTGTAGCACGCCTCCGATTGCGTAATCTGAGGCGTCTGTCCACACTGACATCTTGCTGCTTTCCTCTGGGTAGCTAAGCTTAGTGGCGTTGATCAGCGAGTTCTTGACCTCTTCGAAATCGTGTGTAGTGACTTCGTTCCACTCTACTTTTCTGTTGTCATTCTTTTTTGCTCCCTTGAGGTAATCGTGTAGTCGTATCAATTTGTGTGCTGCTCGTGGTATGAATCTTCGGTAGAAGTTTCCCATGGCCAAGAATCTTCTCAACTGCTTAATGGTTTCTGGCTTGTTGAGGTTCGTGATGGCTTCCACTTTTGTTGGCGAGGGTCCGATGCCTTCAGCCGAAATTTCATAACCAAGAAATAACAGTGTTTTCTTGGCAAACTCGCATTTAGATGGGTTTACCACCATTCCATGATCTTGAAGTCGCTGGAACAAAGCTTTTAAGTGTTCCACATGTGTTTCTTCGTCTGGTGAAGCGATCAATATATCGTCGATATATGCGTGTACTCCTTCTAGACCTCTTGTGACTTCGTTGATGTGACGTTGGAATGTTTGTGCAGCGCATGATAGTCCGAATGGCATTCTTACAAATTCAAATAACCCGAATGGTGTGGTTATAGCTGTCTTTTTAATGTCAGTTTCATTAATTGGAATTTGGTGATATGCTCGTTGTAAGTCAATTTTGGAAAAAATTTTACAGTTAAATAAGTCATTGCATATATCGTGGATATGTGGCAAGGAATAACGATCAGGTACCGTCTGTGCGTTTAAGCTACGGTAATCGCCACAAGGGCGATAAGTACCATCGCTCTTCTTCACCATATGCAATGGAGAGGCCCACTCACTCTTGGAGGGTCTACAAATACCTTGAGCCACCATGTGATCGAACTCTTGCTTCGCCTGCCTCAGTAGTTCTGGGGACAGCCGACGAGTCTTACACATAACGGGTTTGCCACGGGTATCTATATGGTGGATTGTGTTGTGTTTATCCAGCCCTGCGTATGGTTTATTGATATCTACTAGTTGTGGGTACTTCAATATGAGTGAGTGGTAAATGTTGGTTTTGTCTGTTAATGATATGGAACATGTTATGTTGTTGTTTGTGGAGATGTCAAATGCTCTGACTATCTTGCCGTTTGTATTGTCTACTAACCGTTTGTTCCTAACATCTACTAACAGGTGGAAGTTGTGGAGAAAATCTGCTCCTATAATAGGGCGTGTCGTATCCGCTATTATAAACTTCCATGTAAACATTTGTTTACATCCCAGATTCAGTGTTACCGTGGTAACTCCGAAATTCTGGATCGTAGTCCCGTTCGCTGCATAGAGAATTAGCTTAGACTTTTCTCCATGGCGTTTGTGTAAAGATCTAGGAATTAATGATATTTCCGATCCGGAGTCAACGAGGTATGACACACCGGTATCACGATCTTTAACAAAGAGACGTGTTGTGTTGGTTGAATCAGCCGCCTCCGCTATGATTCGACCATCTAGTTTTTTGAAGCTAGATGCGGTTTAAATTCACATGGTGTGACGCATTTCTTAGCTTGATCGCCAAATTTTGTGTGGAAGTAACAAAGAATAGTTTTCTTGTTATTTCCGTTGGCCCTATAGCTTGTTTTGTTGAAATTGTTGTTGTATTTGTTGTTATTGAAATTGTTACTGCTGTTACTTGTTGTGTGTTTGAATCTATTGTTATTGTTGTTGTGACTATGCTGTTTGTTGATTGTGTGAAATAAACTCTCTACCTTATGGGTTAGAGCTTGTACGGACTGTTCTAAACTACAAATGTTATTTTTATTGTTGGTACCTACTACCGCTACATTATCCTGTGTGTACACCTGTATTAGGCGATCTGCTATCGTCGCTTGCCTATCCCAGTCATCTTCGCTTATGGCTAAATGCGCTTGGATCGTCTTGGGCAGTTGTTGTATCCACAAGTATTGCAACGTCGTTTCGTCTATTTGTAAACCTATTGCTAGCGTCCGCATCTCTCTAAGTAGGCTGGATGGGTTTCGATCCCCAAGCTGTAAGGAAGAAAACAGTTTTTCTCTCCTTCTGTCCTGTGGACAGCCCATGCGTTGGATTATAGCTTCCTTCAGCCTCGTATATTTTGCTCGGTTCGGTTCCATGAGTAAAATATCTGAAACTTGTTCTATGTGCGCTTGTTCAAGTTTTGACACTAAGTGACTATAACGTGCGTCTTCTGAAACTATGTTTGCCAACTCGAATTGTGCTTCTATCTGTTTAAACCAAAGTTCGATGTTGTTCACCCATAGCTGTGGTAGTTTAACGCTAATCCTATCCGTGTGGAACATGTTGTTTGCTGTGTTGATATTTGTCAAGTCAGTGTTGTCCTTGTTAGCCATTGTTTACAGTTTAAAAATATTCGTTTTTAAAAAAAAATTCAGAAAAATGTATGTAATAATGATTACAGTATAAGTTAAAATATTGAAATAAAAGTATTCAATAATGAGTGTAGTTGTATTAAAAAGTTAAGTTTAAATTATTAGATTTAAATTTAAATTTTTATTTAAATTTCAAACAAAAATATTTATTTTTTAAATGTCAGAGTCACTATTTGTTATGTATGTACTGTGCAAGTTATAGAAAAGAAAATTAAAAACAGAAAATTTAAATAATTATTTTACCATACGGCGGAACACATTTTCCAACTATTAGGTATTTGTATTCTCCAAGCCTGAGTGGTCCCCTCAATATTAATATTCCTTTTGATTGTCCGTTGTACAATATATCAAGTTTAAAAATGTTTATGGTAAAACTTCAAATCTGTAACACATAATAACATGCATAGCCTAGGTTAAAAATATAAACATATATAGTACAGTCACACAATATAATGTATATAGAAAAAAAGTATGGATACTAATGTCCACGTACTAAGTTAAACATTCGTCGGCTTAGCCGCCCGAATATCTGTTTGTTTGATAGTTTCAAGTTGTTTACAAAAATAAAATTTTACAAATTGCAAGTATTGTGCACGACTGCGCCAGCTGAAAAATATTTCCGATAGATTTCGCTGGTAAAAAAAAAAACTTACTCCCGCAGTGCGTTCACAAGGAGAAAACTTTCGGATGCCTACGTCACGCTTGTCTCGCCATATAATATTTGTCAAAAATAATTATGTTCCGGTACCCTGTAAGTACCTCTACTCAATCTGGCACCCTATGTAAATGTTCGTGTGAATTGTTTGTGTGTTCAAACGTCGGGGTATACCACTTTTAGTCGTGTTGTTACCACCTTTATGTAGGCACCTAGTTGGTGGCCTAATTTTGTGATGTACAAAGTATGTGGGTGCACAGAATGAGAGCAAGTAAAACAGGGTACTTACGTTTTACACAAAGATTTATTCACGAAACTAAACTACTGAAGCTAACACATTGAAAGAAGGATTCTAATAACTATATTAGGCAAAATAAAATGAAGTTGGTAAATCTAAATTGGCGGTAATTTTGTGCCTCGAAGACGCGTGCGGTGAGGTCGGAATCCGGTAGTTTTCTCCCTGGCCGGTTTGGCCCGTTCGTACGCTCTACGTCGGCGTTCGGCAATGTTCGGCTCGTGCCGTCGTTGTCGACCCGCCACATTACTTTTAAAAATAAATATTCAGATGAATACTTCAATATTATGTATCTTTTTTGGGTGATACCGTGTATGTTGGATCAAATCCAATGATAACAGTGACCGTGAAAACCTTCGCACCTATTTAGATGAATACTTAGTTGAAACAAGAGCTAGTTGTAAAAATGTATAATCAGATAAAAAAAATAAAAAAAAAAATTGAAAAATCAGTTCAATCAATAAATAATTAGAATTGAAGGTTTTTTTACAATGCGAGATTTTTGATTTTACCACTGCAAACGTTTTCCTAAATAAATAAGTAAAACAAACTACTAAAACAGAAAAAGAACTTGTCATACCCATATACAGTGAAAACACTACTTCCACAAACACATAAACTGTTTTACACTTGCTTGCAACAAAAAGGAGAATAATATGCTCGTATTAATTGCTTTTCAGTAAGTAAAGGGGCACTAAATCTCGCGCTGTTCTAAAAACTTTTTTTTTGTCAATAAATGAGTTTCTTTTTAAAATATCAATTTAATAAACAGCGATTTTAATTTAATTTAACTCTACTGCTTTTATTGCCCCTTCCACTGTGAGTTTGGCAAACTATTTACAAGGGTTATGTCGGATATTGTTATTCTTCCTCACTGTAAATTGTATGGAAGGCTTGTCAGATATTGTCATTCTTCCTCATAACAATATTGCAATTACATGAATGATACTGCGTTAATTTAGTTACGAAAATTCCATTATGGATGGTTAAAAATATTATAAAAATTTAGTAACAAATAATATTATTTTTATTTTGAAAAATACCACCATGAAGATTAAACAGAACGCATTGTTTCCCTTAAATAGACGGAACCAAAAACAATAATGTTTGTAGTTCATAGACTAAAAATATTTTTCTCCATTCATTTTTCAAATCATAAGCAACTAACACGAAACGGTGTGACGTATACACCAATTTCTTTGTCTCTGGGGTATGTGGCTGTCAAAAACGCATTTAATCTGTGGTCAAAAAGTCAAATGTCAAAATTGGCAAATAATCGCAAATCTGTAATACTAATGTGACTAATGTCTGATTAAAATCAAATATTAAATATTATTTGACGGTTTGTTTAGAAAAATAAAATGGAACTTCAAGATATACCTTACAATAAATTGGAATACGTTGAAACGGTAGTAATAATAATTTAATCTAAATGTTCTCCATTCCTGTTGTAATTTGTTAATCTTATTGACTCCCTAGTGGGTGAAATCCAGTCTCTACAAACATTTGGACAAACTTAAAATATTGTCATAAAACCAACTGGTCCAATAAGAGGTTTAGAAATTGGAAGATTGTTTTCAGGCGTTGCCTAGTATGTGAAATAGTTCAATTAGATGAGTCTCTTTACAACAATAAAGGTTTTAGCTCTTTAACTTCACTAAAATCAACGGATGGAAGACTTGAAGAAATAATTCTGTGTGTGTAAAGTGGCCACTTAAACCAGCCAATGACAGGTCATAAGCCCTGTAAATGCCTGGACTTCCATATTCCCTTCTCTAAAATGTTCTTTGTTCCTCTTGCAATTTACTAATTTAAAAGCTTAATTAAAGAGCTCTCAGAGTACACAAATCAGAAACATTATATTGTTTTAGGCATCAGGAAACAAAGTAAGCAGACAAACCGTATTATGTGGATCACAAAATATTGTTCTTCACGGCAAAGTTATCGTACAAAGTGATGCAATCATAAGAGGCGATTTGGCGAGTGTCAAAACTGGACGATTTTGTATAATTAGCAAAGGAGCTGTTATTCGACCCCCTTTCAAGAAATTTAGCAAAGGGTAAGTGATATCTGAAAATAATGTTACCGAGCAAGATATAATGTTAGAATTAAAATTCTTAATATTAATTTAAAAAAAGACTGGTACATGTTCACATTTTCAAATATAAACACATTTCATCGCTGCATAAAGCTGTCATACAGCACTGAACTTGAGGTAGTTTTGTTTGATTTGGTTTATGCATTTTCAAAATAGCTTTAATAAATGTCTCATTTAACCTTTTATAATCACTAAGATATAAATAAATAGAGGTGATGGTTCATAGATCAATAATTTGAAATTATGATCCGAAAAATGAGTATTGTCGCCTCAATATTGCCGTGCAAATGCGTAGTAGAGTGAAAAAGACTGTCTATGTAGTTTACCATTAATTCAAAGCTGTATGTCACACCTTTTTACACTCCTTCACATTTACTGACCACAAGTTAAGTTCCGGAACTTAAGTTGAATAGAACACAAGACGGGTGCTTAGTGCTGCATACAGTGCATACATATTTATATCAATGCTTAATATGCGAAATATTTTATTTTGTAGACAATTAATACGTATGCAAATATAAAATTGAATGTATCCTAGAAATATTTATTTATGATACATTCAATTTTATAAAGTCATTATTAAACTATCTTTATAGTAATATTTTGATTATATTCTAGTTTTTAAAAACAAATAGAGAAGAGAGCCCACAACAGGCCAGGAGGCCCAATTACAGTGGTGAATTACATCACAGAAAACCTGGTTTGAGAAAAATCACATTTTAATTTTTGTGTTCACACCGGGAATCAAACCCGGAACCTTCCGTCTGTGAGTCAAGCGTCTCGACCACTACACCACGGAGGCCGCCCATTTCTAAAGTATTTTTTTAGATATCAACAGAGTTGACAAAATATTTGAAAAGTAAATATTTCCGGAAAATTTATAGGGCTTAACCATAGAATTAAGAATAATCTAGAAACCGCATACGCGCATCAAACAGAAGGCAACTAAACTACTCTTAAAAGAGTAGTTTTAGGTTTTGACCCATTAGTTTCTTTGTAGACGTCGCTCAGTACGCAACTCCTGATTTGAATTCAACTATGCCGTGTTGTGTCGTTTTAAAGTGTAGAAATACTGCTGGGATCTTAAAAAAACAGGTTGGGATCACATTCATGTGTGATTAGCAAATTTATGTGTATGTAGCAAATGCATTACTTAAAAATTAAATTATTTTTCAATCCATCAAATTGTCGAAGAAAACAAAATGGACGTTTCGTTAGTGTTGCCAGGGTAGTAAATTTTTTTACTCTACTTTGCTCATCTAATGAGAGAACTAATGAGAGAACTAATGAAAATTGGACCTCGGATTAAACAACGCCGTGGTGGACATTTGACCAAAATTATCTGTAATACATCAAATATTATTTAACATGATATAAAAATATCCCTTTTTATGTAAAATAAAATTTGTTTTACATTTTAAGTTCCAAGTTCATTAATTCAATTACTCTTATTAAATGACCCTTTACTTATCTACTCTGTTGTGTCAATCAATGTTTCCGAGTGCACAATAAAATTTTAGAGAAATAACAAGTTTTTTTTTTTACCTTACATTTGTGTTATGATTATATTTTATCCCATTGTGCAACATTACGAATGCGCGCAGTGAAAGTGGGGCATAGTGGGGGGATTTTTGGACACAGTATGACATATTCAAATATGATTCTACGCTCCGCTCCTTCTGGACTATTCTTAATTCTATTGGCTTAACACATCTTTTTGACGTCATCTAGGTTTTTTTTTTATTAAAAAAAAATATATATATAAAGAATATGTCACAAAATTGACAGAATTTAATAATTATTCATCTTTTACAGAGTGGCTTTCTTCCCTCTACATATGGGCGACCATGTATACATCGGTGAAAACTCTATTTTAAATGCCGCAGTTGTTGGATCGTATATTTATATCGGGAAAAATGTTGTAATTGTAAGTATTTTAACAACAACCCCTGTGTAAGCAATAGCGAAATTTGTGCTTTCTCTCACATACTTACGTAAATCGTAAGTATGTCTCGAGAAAAAATTCTAAATGATATTATGTTTTATGCTGGTAAAGTCATTATCTATTTAAAAATCGTTATTTAATTATAAATCTGTTTGCTTAAATACATATTAAGCTTTTTTTCATTTAGAAATTTCACTTAAATCAGAAATTAACAATTGATATCAAGTAATTGGGCACTCTAATGTAAATTAAAAAAATTGTGAATAGCATAAATGTGTAAATTTATTTCAACAGAGAGGGAAAACATTTTTGAGAAGGGAATATGGAAGTCTAGGCATTTACAGGGCTTACGATCTGTCATTGGCTGGTTTAAGTGGCCACTTTACACACTGTGTTACATTCACCATTCTGCCCATGTTTGAACATCCACATTTCCTCAACTCTTCCATCTGTTGACTTTTGTCAAGTAAAAGAGCTGAAACCTTTATCACGTGGGTGAGATTCATCCGGCTGAACCAAATCACCTACTAGGCAACGCTTGAAAACAATTTCCCAATTTTTATACTTCTTCTTTTACCAGGTAGTTAATTCAACAATGTTTGAGTATGTCCAAATGCTTGCAGACTGGCTGGATTTCCTCCCTAGGGAGTTATTCATATTAAAATTTATTTCAACAATGTTTTCCCTCTCTGTTCCCCTTCTCAAAAATGTTTTCCCTCTCTGTTGAAATAAAATAAGTTTCATAGAATGTTGATTTAGCAATTCCTAAAACCAACGGATGCCTTCTTTGTAACATCTGTGGATTTTCCAACACTGAATTACTCATGCACTGGACGTTTTCATCAGCTAGAACAAATGGAGCTGGATCTTGGCAACGTCTTTTGCTGTTCTTAAAGCGGTAAATCCGGCTACCCAAATTTGAATTAACTTTATTAAAGGCGCTTTATTTATTATGCGAATATTATAATAAATGCAGAACTTACGCCTAACCACAGTAAGCGAAGAATTGCTTGTTAAGTATCTCTCGATAGCGAATGCACTCTGATCTTCTGACCAACCCTCTGGTAGCTAAAAAATCCGCAGTACCTGCAACTGCAACGCCCCCACCACTCACTACTTGCATTTAAAAAAAATATTCTCTTAGCATATGAAATTTGCCACCTGACATTTTGTACATGTAACTTTATGTTTTTTAAATGTAAATAAATAACAAATTTAAAACAAAGAAACTGGTTTGTCATTGATGCCAGTTATGAATGTGTACCTGAAAATGTAATCCTAAAACTTAAAACCTGGAACTGTTTTGGTCAGGTTCTCAGAATTTTTATGATTTTATTTATTTATACCCCCTACGAGCTTTTACATTTATTATTAATACATTCAAGTGCAGCAGTGTAATATAAGTATATAAATGAAGTTAAAAGTAAGAATAATATAAGAAAGATTAAAAGAAACAATAATTATAATAGTTAGAATATGGAAATGTACCCACATTAAATTTGAAGTATTTATTTATTTTTACTCTTCACAAATATGTTAAATGCACTTTTGTTTCTGAAATTAGCCTTATAAATAAGTCTATAAGTAATCTAGAGTTATATATTTTTTTTTATCAATATTCCTACAGAGATGATGTAGAATTTTTTCAAATTCAGGATTATCGATATTCGAGCGTTTACAGGGCTTATGACCTGTCATTGGCTGGGTTGAGTGGCCACTTTACGTACAACATTCCCCATTCCGCTTATTAGCGAATATCGACATTGGTATCATTTTGATTCTTGTATATATCTTATTAAATGAGAAAGCATTCACTAGCGTGTTGGACTTCCCCTCGGGAGAAATCCAGATTTGTGTATGTACAAAAATACACATACCAAAAAATAATCTAGAGTTATCCTGTATTTAGATTAAATAAAAATATTCAGCACCCTCAAAATGACGAATCACAAAAATGATCTTAATTTATTATTATTAAAAAATCCCACTAGTTCTTAAAACTATCGACAAAATACAATTTTAACCTGATAAATATAAACACTTCTGTGCACTTTTAATTCCTTATGGAGTCGATGTTATTTTTACAATATTATGTATAATAATAATAATGACGTTTTGTACAAAAATGGCATATATTATTTTCCTCTCTGCCTATAACTATTATTTTCTACTGTACCTACCTAGATAATTTAGAGACTGGATTTATTTTACAGGGGAGAAGATGTGTACTGAAGGATTGTTGTATGATAGAAGACGGAGCGGTGTTACCGGCTGAGACTGTCGTCTCCAGTTTCACTCGCTATGGGGGCTCTCCTGCGCGCCTCATCTCTGACCTTCCTGAGGTTACTCAGGACCTCATGGTAGACTTCACTAAGAACTATTACCAACATTTCGTACCCGCTAAAGTCTAAAATATCAATAACAAACAATGTGATGGTAAAATATTGATAGCAGCAATGTATACTATGTTGGTATGTTGAAAACATCAACTTTTCAGAGCAGATTAACCTTTCGCATGTAAAAGCACTCTTGCGTTTCATTCACACGCAATAGTCATTTTGCATGATATTATTTAGGAGTTTAAATCATAATAACACACACAACACAATTATTACTCAAGAAATCATCTGTGAATTTCTGAACTACATTCCCAAGTATAAAAAAATACCTTAATTATCACTACAACTCAATAAAACGTCGAAGATTATTTCCCATAATAAATCTATCACGCCATTCGTTATCTCTACACAAGTAGATACATCTTATATTTATATCTCATATGTAGAGCCCTGCAATGACAATGGCTTGGTTCGGCCGCGCTGTAACTACCCACTTTGCAATTCAAAAAAGTCTTACTGAAAAAAAGATAATTTATAATTTTATTACTACTAAAACCTGTACTCAACATTTGAAATTGTGGAATAAAAATGCATTCTTTTTGAATGAAGCCTTTTCAAAATTCAAATTGATCATTTAATGAAACCATTAAAGTAACTTGTTGTTTGTATTTTTGCGAATTTTGATCCAAATTATAACATTTGGGTAAATAATTAATAACAAATTAGTTCCTTCGAATAATTAAAAAATTATTAAAAAAAAAATTATTAAAAATATACTTTTTAATTGATTTTCACATTCAAGAGAAAAATAAAATATTACGCTGACCTTCACAAGTGTGATTGTTTGTTATTGTGCGCGCGGGAAGATTTGAAACTGTCGATGATTTAGTCCAATTGAGGGCTCGCCTTTAAAGCTTTGGCTTTATTCTAGATAGATGCCAGTAATGTAAAGATTGGAGATTTTTGATGTTTGAGTTTCGTTATTTCTTACTTAGTTATTGTGGGAGAAACCTGCGACTCATATACGAGTCACCTGCGTATAGGGCAAGTACACGGCGACCCGCGGGCGAGTCGTTCGCGCCCAATGCGGTAAGGACGTGGAAGTTTACCTTTGTCATAATTCAGAATATATTTATTTGAATTTCGGATTACATATTCATATCAAGTAAACTTTGCGTGAATCATATGACATAAGAAGTTATGTCTATCCTTAAATGTCTTTGATTGGCTGTCCTTAAAACTTTATATTTTCAACATACTACAGCTGCCATGATATGTACGGATAGTATTTATTACACATTTTGTTCTAATTTAAGCAAAATAATATATTAATGTATTTTTGAAATTCATTATTCTAATTAAATGTCAAACAATTTAATATTCTTTTTATTAAACTGAATAAAAGTTTATCAGTAAAACTGCAGATTGTAATGACTTTTTTTATATTTAAAGCACTAACTTTGTGGTCAAACATTTCAAATAATGTTAGCAAACATTAGTAAATAATCCTCAGAGTAAGAATTCTCTAAAGAAGCCCTTAAGCTCTTTTGCATATTACAAAAACATTCCAAATTTTTGGTTTAGTTTTGGTTTGGTTTTTAGTTTAATAACAAATGTGTAATATACGGATTCGGTTTGCTCTTGAAATTTTCAACCCAAGTACCTACTGCCCGTTGTATTGCTGTAATCTGTAACTAACTTTGTGGTCAATAATCATAGAATGGTTTTTGTCCATATGGGCTACTCTATTAGGATATTACTCTAAAGAATAATCACAGTGAGTAATTATATGCAGTGCATTTGAATGTTAAATATGCGTTAGTGCCGTCGGTGAACCAAGTAAACAAACAAATTTCATTTGTGTTGGTAGGTCCACTAGAATATTTTATTTGAAAACATTTTGTCATATTTGTCAATATTTCAATATTTCAATATTTCAATGGATAGTACTTATATTAACTGACATTAGTTGTATTGATTTTATTTATACATAACATAAATTGCATAGAACACCAATCAGCATGTTATAATAGTCATAGAATCGTGGTTATAATTTTGAAAAGTTCACCGATGGGGCTAGTAAATTTTGAAAACTTATTTATTTATTTTTACACTTTATATACATATAGGGCAGGCATATTGCCTTCAGGATATTTCTTGCTACCAACCCAAACTGTTCAGTTTGAGAAAATTACATGGACATTTTTTAACAGAATACAATTTTATAGAAGAATTTAAAACAAAAATTAGCAAAAAAATTTGCACTTATAATTTTATACAAAAATTAAAAACTAACAAAAAAATTTACATTTTAATATGAAGAGAGGAGAGGAGAGGTGATAAGATGGAAAGAAGAAGGAGAAAGGAACAACTCAAACATTTAGATAGTGACATTTCAATCTTGATTTTAACGAAAATAATAAGAGGCGTCTGCAACATTAGGGGAGAGAATATTCCACAATCAAGCAGCTACTACTGTGAAAGAGGAGGCAAGGAAATTAGAGCGGCGAAGGGGTATTTAAACTTACATGCGGATGTTTCTATGGGAACAAGCACATAATGCAAGTAAAAAAATTGAGGAAGTTCAATTTGTTAATAGACTGTCAAACATAGCTAGTTTTTTTAATATTTTTATGTATTGTATTATCATTGCTATGATTTTTTAAAGTTTTGTAATTGACATCGCGAGTTGTCATCGGTGAGTTGTGCTGACATTTAAAAGCAGATCCCCGTAGCGTCAAAATACGCCAAATGTTGAAAAAAAATCTACCCAGAAACCGGAAATGTATCACAACACATAACAACACTGTAATTGATTGGTTGATTCTCAAGAACTTGTGATGAAATTCAAAGCAGTTCATTTTTATACATTTTTTCATACTTTTTCGATAAACTTTGCTGTAAAATTATGTAAATGGTTTAATTTTTACTGCGCGTAAGATGACATTTTTTAAATCCAATTTCATGTAGCCCAGGAAGACTGAAGATATGGAAGTCTGAAAACAGACAGAATGGTAAATGTTCAGTTGTCAATGATTATTTAAATCAGTCTTTCTCAAAGTGGGCGATAACACTGTAGAAGGTCCAGTGAAAATTTGGGGTGGTGCTGAGGTGGTCTAAGGGGGCGAAGGCTAATTTTAAAAAAAAGGCTGTCAAAAGATATGTAAAACACAAATTGTCCTGCCCCTACTGACCCTTATTTTTACTATTTTTTTCTCATTCTGGACATAATGACGCAAAAAAAAGTAGCTCTGCGGCCGCCTGCTCAATAAAAGATTCTAGAAGAAATTTTAAATTTTTTGCAAAAGGGCAAAAAATTGTGCTGTTCATGCATATACTTGAGTGACATCTGTTATGAATTACCTGTAATAAAAACTGGTATTAATTCAATACATTTTTGTGTAGGTATGTAAGTACCGAAGACTCAAATTGGGTCAGAAAGCTTTAAGTGTAGTTCAAATAATATTCCACAGGTGGCTATGAAGCCTTGTTGCTGACATGAGGAAGTTCAGTAGTTTTTTTTATTTGTTAATCGACTATTAAACTAAAGTCAAAAAAAATATTTTTAAATTATTATGTATCGTATTATCAGCGCTACGATTTTTTTAAGTTTTGTGTTTCTGAAACTACTCCGCGTGTGACGTCTCAAGTTCTCTTCCGCTTCTTCTCGGTCAGTTTTGCCGATTGGTCTGTTGACGGTAAGTAAACCGGAAATCTTCCACAACTCTCTTATCATTGGTTGATTAATTTGAACTAGTGACGTCGTTCAAAGAAGTTCGTTTTTATTAAAATATTTTTGAAATATTTTTTTCGTACATTTTCAAAAAAACTTATAATTAAACGCTCTAATTTTTACCTCACGTAAGAAAACATGTTTTGTATCAAATTTTCCGTAGTGTTGATGTTCTTCATTTGCAATAAATACACTGGGGCCTCGTTTTACATGGTTTCGCAATCACACGGTCCAAAAATTAAATGAAAAAAAAATTGAACATTAATTTAACCCTTTCAACCCTGTGTTTATTTAAATATACACGAATTAAAAAAATTAATTACTCTCGTATCTACTGAAATTCAAAATCGGCGAGTTTATTTTTTAATTCACAACAATTCTACAATTCACTTTCTAATGACTTTAAAAATCTAATGTTTGTCACAAGAGGCAAAATTAGCAGTTCACAATGGAGTCCTGGTCCCGACTCTGATGTATAGAAGCGAAGTATGGACTTTGAAAAACAGGGATGAAAGTAGGCTGAATGATGTCGAAATGCGATCTTCCAGGCGAATGTCTGGTAAAACTATGTACGATAGATGCACACATGTCGAGATCCGTACATTATATAAGACTGAGACAGGCATTATCGACAAAATCAAGAAAGGAGCTCGGCGCTGGTTTGGACATGTAGATCGAATGGACAACGAAAATCGGCAAAAAATATTTACAATGCGAATGTTGATGGACGCAGAAATAGAGGAAGACCGATAAAGATATGGCATGATCAAATTCAACAAATACTTGAAGATGGACATGTCAAAAGTCGGCGCGCGTGCATGAGAAGATGTATGAATGTAGAGGAAGCAAGATATGTATGCAAATATAGAAAGATGTGGCGTTTTATCTTGTCTGCCTACCCTTACGGGAAAACGGCGTGATGGTCTGTTGTTATCCGCTCGTGCTCGTGTGACGAGTGATATGTTGTTATTTTATCGACTTTTCATTAAAACTACTGTGTCCTAATATTATTATATCCCCTCATACCAGCACTTTTGCTGATGGGGAAAATTTCGTACAAATAAAATATAATATATAATTACTGGAACCCCTAAGCACTTCTCTATTTTTTTATACCTCGGTAATGTACTCTTTCCTCTATTGTTCTTGCTCTAACTATACCGTCAAACATGACAATTTTGCCCACTGCCGAAATCCTTAACAAAATCATGTATTAAAGTAAGAAAAGTTACTGGTATCATTAGAATTACATTTGGTAAGTATATTTTGATAGTTCCATGGTAAAACTAAATATTTAGTTTACCGCCAGCTTCCGTTGATCACTTGAAATTTGAAGTTAAACTTGAAGGTCTGTTTGTGTATATCTACAAATATTGTCAAAACTTTTGTTGTTGCGGAGTTTGTATTGAAACGAGGCAAGTAAGTTTTATATATTTCATTGCATAAATAATAACAACGCTTTAGAAAGTATTTCTGTATTTGAACAAACACAATAGATATTTAAGTGGGCAAAATGGTCTTAGATTTCTTAGCTAGTGTTTTGACAATTTTGCCTACGTCTAAGGTTGTCGCTACATACTACTTTGAAAAAACATTATCCAAGACAAAAACCAGATTACAGAAAAAGAATACATCAGGCGACCCGAAGAAAATGCAAGTACCTGCTGCTTAAACAAAGTAGAAAATATAAAAGAAAATGAAGTAAGCGACAAAAACATGATTTTAAATGAGGTAACCGAATGTTCTGTTCAAACTGGCCCATAAATCAGATTTTTGCCTAAGATTTAAAAATCTGATAGGGGTTTCAATTCAAATGCACGTTGAAAATGACAAGCCAGTTTTTCTGTTCATCAAAACTTTTTATACCACACAGCAATTTGATAACAATCCATCCGACCTTACAAAGAAGAACATTGAAAAAAATTGTCATAGCGACACGGACACAACAGACTATAATGCCTACTTAGATGATGAATTAACAGATTTCGAGACATTCATCATAAGTCATCACGACGAACATAAACAACGTTCCTCCGAATCTTCAGCCAAGGAAAACGAAAAAATAGTGTCTGATCCGCTTGAAATTAATAACGGTAAAGAAGGCGCTTTCATTTTAGTAATGTTTAACACTGTTGATACGCAAAACGAAAAATATTATGTCGGTTAAGTTATCAGCGCATCAACAACAATTTTAATTTTGTTATGTCATTTGTAAGACGCAAACGTAATGGTACTTTTTGTGGCCTCAAGTTGAGGATATTGCCGATGTATTTAATTGGAACCGTGAAATCTTTGCCTGAACCTGTCATCTTGCGTAAAGGTTTCCCCATAAATTCAATGTAAACCTTAAAAACTGCAAGATTAAGTCATTTTCTGTGAGTAAATTAAAAATGGTTGTACCTAAACCAATTTTCGTTTTAACCTTTCAAAAACAATTTAAAAAATGTAAGAATATCCGACCACATTTGAGATAGTTTTACTTAATTAAATTTGCCAGCTTTTTGGTGAAATTATGAAGACTTTTTTAAAAATATTTTTTGTATAAATATTTTTAACTGTCTACAGAAGATAATAAAACCTGCTAATAAACCTGCTAAAAATAAAACCTGCTACAAATAATTTCACTGCTGTACCAAATTAAAAATAGAGATTTTTTTTTGTTTTCTACATACACTTTAAAATAAAAGTCGTTTTGAGGGCTTGCCCCCTTAATTACGAAAATCGCATCAGAACTGAAATGGTTTGTAAAAATAATTCAAAAGCTATTTATAATTTATTGGATTATGCATAGTCAAACACAGATATAAACTCCTTTGGTTGTGTTAAAAATCAAATTATGTGCCAACCCTTGAACGCAAATCCGCATTGTACAGAAACATTTAGAAAATAGTTGACAATGTTGCCCGCCTGTTTTTTGCATTCATTTTATAATGGTGATGCCTCAATGATGACATTAGTTAAACATAAACAGTATTTTTCGTCCGAAAAGTATAATAAGGATGATGAAACCTAAAATAACAGTTAAGGCTGTAGTCTGGTAAAACGAACGCAAAATTAGGAAATCATACGATTTTGCCATTTTAAAACGAATGTTTGTTAAAAATCGCGCAATAAAAAAAATTAAAAATTATGTATGAGATAAAAACAATACTTTTTATAGGTATTTCTATCAAAAAATGTACTTCAAAGTTTCATATAACTAAAATATAATTACTTTTAGACCGGCAGATTACGCCATTTCAAATTTAGACTAAGCTTATTAATCTGGGATCTCAATAAAGACTAAGTATTGAACTGATTTTTCTTCAAATGATTTAAAGATAATAAATTTAAAAAGGAGATGGCCGCGGCAGAATTTTATTTTTTTGTTTTTGAAAAGAAATATAAGCATTTTAAAGCACATAAATTTTTGTAAAATTTTCCTTTATTTCTACGTAAATTATGCAATCAGTAATACCATAAAAAATTTAAAAATATTTAAATAGTTTAGTTAAATCCTTTTTTTATAGAACTGTATTTTTTTTTATTTATTTTTTTATTTATATATAATTACTTTCAGACCGGCAGATTACGCAATTTCAAAATTTAGACTAAGCTTATTAATCTGGGATCTCAATAAAGACTAAGTATTGAACTTAAATTTTTAATAATGATTTGAAGATAATAAATTTAAAAAGGAGATGGCCGCGGCAGAATCTTATTTTTTTGTTTTTGAAAAGAAATATAAGCATTTTAAATCACATAAATTTTTCCTTTATTTCTACGTAAAATTATGCAATCAGTAATACCATAAAAATTTTTAAAATATTGAAATAGTTTAGTTAAAACCTTTTTTTATAGAACTGTATTTTTTATTTTTTTTCAATACGATAATTATAGTTGTAATATTCAATTTTAAACAATGTCTTATTTGGGTTTTTATTACATTCAGATCGGCCCTCAGAGCGGCCGCAGACGGACGTGTTGGCGACGGACCAAGTGAGCAAAATTGTCAACAAGTGCAGATAATTTTGCCCAGCATGTTTTGTCTTCGAAAATTGCATAAATAAAAGAAAAGCAAACGTTGTGTACTTTTAAAAATGCTCAGAATAATAAGTATCACTATTCAACAAAGTGGATAGGAGTAGTCCCATACGAAAATTCTACGATATTGTAAAAGTTTGGTAAAACTAGGCAAAATTGTCACGTTTGACGGTAATGCTTTTGTTTCATCTATTGATATATTTAACACGCCCCTTAATTTATTTAAAAATAAATGAAGACTGATTCTTTCTGGCTGCGATACGATCCCACTTGCTATAATGATGCTCACACTTACACACACCTGAACACTTACTCCCACATACACATAAACACACCCTTTTGTTGATATGTATGATTTTTATTTAGAAACTTCGCTGGTCTGTCCTTAAACCGTATGTTTTTTATGTTATTATATCATTGTCGACTGTTTGTTTCTGTAAAATAAATAATCAGCATTACACAGAAAAGTTCGTTTTTAACTTTGATTATTTTTTATTCAATGTTTATTGTTTATTATTTTTTTAATTTCAGTTTCGCCTTCATACATCTCATATAACAATTAGGTTTGTGTCGCAGGTATACACAGATTACACGTTTATGTTAACACCTAGCAACCAAAATAAAAGGTACAAAATAATAAATATATCGCATCAAAATAAATCAAAAACATTAGCGTAAGTCACTCTCCAAGCACAAGAGCTAGTCTCTTATTTGGAGAGTCAACGCATCAAATAAGAAATTAGATTTAACAGTAAAATATAATGGGAAAACAACAGTAAATATAATGTGAGATATAATGTTAAAATAAAAATTTATTTGAAACTATAAATAAATTTAAAAAATGTTTGTGATAACATCTAACATGTTATCTTTATATATATAATTCCTCTGTAAGTGGGATGTCACCGTACTCCTCCTAAACGGCTTAACCGATTTACGCGCGATTTTCAGAGAAATATAGATCTTTGCGCTGTGCGTGTTCGTAGATATTAAAATCTTCAATCGAATATGTAAAAAAGAAGTTAGGAGCATAAATAGTTTATTCATCGATCTACCAGGGTTGCATTCGAGGAGAATGCATTTGCAAAAAAAATGGAAAAACGTTGTTTTTTTGTGTAAAAAAAAAATTGTTTTTAAATGTTTACGAACAGCATTTGTTTTTTGTGAATATCAATCAGATTCTTTCCTTAAATTATTTATAATTTCCACCCATTTATTTCTTTTAATTGGTTTTTTTTTAACACTAAAATAATATTAAATTAAATGAATTTTTTAAAATCGTATTCCTACATAAGCACACCCCTTTGTTGGTAAGACGGCCGGAGTTTGACGTTTGCAAAAAAAATGCCATATTTGAAAAAAATATTTATTTTATGTTTTAGAATTCAGGGACCTACTTAAATTTATTTTGGAATTTAATCACAAACAAGTACCTAGGTACCTACTTATCAATGAAAAGTCTTTTTCCAACGTAACAAATAGCAGGCAAGCCAATGTTTGAGCAGGACAACGTCTGTCGGGTCCGCTAGTTTACATATATAAAGCTATTAGCTGATTTTTAACTTGCAAATCTTCTTCATTTTCCATTTCATTTTTGTTACTGAAATCGTACATGCTTTTGTTGAATTTATTGAGGTTTTGATGAAGCTGAGTTAATGAACGAACTACATAGCAAGTAAAACAGATGGCGATAGCATTAAAAAAAGACTGTAGATTTAGAGGTCAAAACTGAAAACTGAGAAGTTTTTTAAAAAACTGTAAATCTACAGTTAAAACTGTAGGGTTGGCTACACTGCCGGCAACCCTGTTTTAGGACGCCGCGCCGTACACGCAGATAAAAAAAAAACGATGTTGTAAAATGTCACGTTAACGGAAAGAAATTTCATTGTAAATTTATTTTGAAACTAAATAAAAACTCGTTTACTGGATGAAATGTTATCCCGCCAGCTTGTCAAATATTTGTAAATATATTTTTGTATTACCATGTTGTAACACAGAACGGCATTTTAGTGCAAATCTAACTAAATGAAATTGAACGAACGAACTACCGCTGTGCGTAAAACACTATTTTCCACTAAATACAAGGTATGCGCCGGAACTTGGGTTGAATGGAACACAAGTCGTGCTCTTAATACTGCATTTAGTTTATACATTTACACATATGTCAATGGGTTTTAATACAAAAATACCTACAGGTCCTACTTTCATTTTAAAAATAAATAAAATGTTGCCGCCACATGAAACTTCCAAATGAAAGAATACAAACAAACAAACAGGATAGAACGCCATATCACTCTATCTTTGCATACATACCTCGCTTCCTCTACATTCATGCATCTTCTCATACACGCACGCCGATTATTCCTACTTTTGACATGTCCATCTTCAAGCATTTGATGGACTTGATCGTGCCATGTCTTTCTCGGTCTTCCTCGTTTTCCGCATCCATCAACATTCGCATCGTAGATCCTTTTAGCCGTTCTTTCGCTGTCCATTCGTTCTACATGTCCAAACCAACGCAGCACCCCTTTCTTGATCTGTCGATAATGCATGTCTCAGCCTTACACACTTCACGGATCTCGACATTTGTGCACCTATCATACATCGTTTTACGACACATTCGCCTGAAGGATCGCATTTCGACAGCATTCAACCTACTTTCATCATCGTTTTTCCAATTCCATACTTCGCTCCCATACATTAGAGTTGGCACTAGAACTCCGTTGTGAACCGCTAGTTTAGCCTCCTGCGATAAACATTTGTTTGCCAAAGTAGATTTCAATGCACCGTTCACCCTGTTCCCGGCACTCACCCTCCTTTCAATATCTTTCTCGGTCTTTCCATCCCTAGTAAACATACTTCCCAGGTACACAAATTCTTCCACCTGATTCAGAATATCTCCGTTCACACTGATCTCACATTTAGTTATATTTTCATCCCTTTCAAAAACCACCATTTTCGATTCATCAACATTCATAAGCAAATCGCTTTTCTTGCATACATCGTAGACTTTTGTTACCAAGAATTGCGGGTCTTCTTTCCTGCTAGCAAGAAGCACGGCATCACCCGCATACAGAAGACAGTTACGCATAAAGAATATGACAGATAAAAGAGCGATTTTAGTGTCAGTCCAAAAATTGCATCGTAATTTAAAAATTTGAGATTGATCTATTACACCAATGTAAGCTAAGCTTATCGGTAATTTAAATCAAGCTACTTTTCTATCAATGAATAATGGACGCATTTACTTAAAATCTTGTTGCTGTGGAGGCTTTAAAATCTCGAGAAATTGCCTTAGTTACTTATTAAAATACAAACGTCATTGTTAGAAAATGATATGTAGTTTTGCAGTTGAAAATAGACGCTCTTGCTATATTTTGATAAAGGGGTAATTCGATAGGCGAGACGTTCAAAGTCGAGGCTGTTCATGCCTTGGTGATAATCGCATGTGACGCATCATGAACTGTTCTGACAGCAGCTCATGTAGGCTGATAACGGAATCATAAATATATAATATAATGAATTACTTGACACGAGAATGTAAACATTGGCGTGGAATCTGCGTGTGGAAGGCATGGCATTACACGCAGCCACGCTGAGATCTGCGATAACATTGTGGATATCTCTTGATGGCATTATTATGCGGCACCGCTGATTTTATCTGCCATTCACTGATCCCCCAATTATTGTACATTGTTTTACAATTATTGACTATGCTACGTACGTGACACGTCAGTAGCGGGAATTTTCTTTTGGTTTTTCTATTTTTTTGCACCAGAGTTGACAGACCAAGAGGCCCACTTAAGCTCTGGTTTCCTAGGGAATTTTGAAGGAAATATGGAAGTCTAGGCACTTTCAGGGCTTATGCTCTGACATAGGCTGGTTTAAGTAGGCACTTTACACACTGTAACATTCACCATTCTGCCTATGTTTTGACATCACATTTCCTTAACTCTTCCATCTGTTGGCTTTTGTGAAGTAAAAGAGCTGAAACTTTTATCATGTAGGTGAGATTCATTCGGCTGAACCAATTCACCTACGACGCAAATTCAATATTCACTTCTCAAAAATGTTTTCCCTCTCAGTTGCAACAAAAATTGTTTATCTTGGTGACTACTCTTTGGTGTTTGTAACTTTGTAGTATAAATAAAAGTAATAACTAATGCAGAAAAAATAATATAGTAATGTTTATAGAAGAATTACATTGGCATACTTATTTGTATCCATCGACAAATTTGTTGTATTCATTTCATTTCATCAAAGGGCATATTTAATTTTAAATTCATTAAACTTACTCTGTTAAGATTATGTTCCAGGTATTTTTCTTGGCTCTTTAATATTCATGGAGAATTCCTTATTTTAAATCACACCCATGTGATTTTTAATCTGAAATGATGTGTGTTATTTCATAAAATGTCAACTTCACAATAGGTTAGGATTAAGGCTAGGCTAAGGTAACCTACGTAACCTAATAAAAAGTTTAATAATGTCCTTACAAGACAAAATGCGTCACATTTTACACCATTCTAAATAAAAAAATAAAAGTTTAATTGAATCCAATAAAAGCATTTTACTTTTGATACCTTACCAAATTTTAATATGGAATTCAACCAATTATCTGCAGACACAATAAATAGGTTAGGATTCCTTGGAATCTATTACGCATAAACAATGTTATAATAAATGTTTTGAATTAGAAAAAGAATATTATAATAGATGCTTAGCTTTTTTCTTGTAGCTTATAAATATTTGCTCTGTTATTTTTATATAATTCTATTGTTATTTACATTTTAGTACATATTTTGTCATTTTCAACATTTCGCACCACGTTTGCACTCATTTTGACTGCTAAACGGTCACCGCTTCGCGAGAAAAAAGGTTCGAATATAGTTCGCACCGCTGTGACGGCCGTCCTGCAAACGGCGGCACCGTTGCTTTGACGTTACGCCCACGGTCAACGCTCTCTAGGAAACCAGCGCCATTGATTTACATAGTCAACGTTTTAATGACGTCATCCGCCGCCCCGTGACGGCCGCTCCGTGAAGGTACCGCTGTCCTAGGAAACCATGGCTTTATAGTGCTGAATTACCGCACAGCACTGAACATACGTAGACTATCAAGGTTTGTAAAAATCACACGTTATCTACTTTTATCTCAACAGAGATCGAACCCGGAGCCCTTACGTGCTTAACCCAACGTCTTAGCCATTACCGACAACATGGTTGCCGCATCACATTAGGTACAAATGGTAATAAACTGCGTGCAAAAAACGTGATGAGGATTTGATGAAAACAGTTGTTCGCAAAAATTAAAGGAAAGTGAAGGAAAATAGTTACCCAAACAGCAGAAAAGTTATTTAAACCGTTAGAAATGTATTTATTTATTTGTTATTTTTCAATTTATGTATTTTTGTATTATTTCCATTATTCGTACCTTGGGTATAGTACAAATGTTACTCCATTAAAATCACCAAATCACTCAAATGGTAGGATTAGGAAACGATGTAATATTAGAGTTACAAAAAACCTTTCAAAAATAAAAGTTAAGTATCTAATTCATAGAATTAAAAATAGTCCAGAAACCGCATACGCACATCAAACAGAAGGCTACTCAACTACTCATAAATGAGTAGGTTTACGTTTCGACTCATTAGTTTTTTTGTAGACGTCGCTCAGTACGCAACTCCTGATTTGAATTCAACTATGCCGTGTTGTGTCCTTTTAAAATGTAGAAATATTGCTAGGATCTTAAAGAAACATGATGGCATCACAAATCACGTGTAATTAACAAATGTATGTGTAAGTAGCAAATGCATTACTTAAAAATTATATTATTTTTCCATCTTTCATATTGTCGAAATAACAAAATGGAAATTTCGTTAGTGTTGCCAGGGTAGTAACTTGTTTACCCTACTTTGCTCATCTAATGAAAGAACTTATGAAAATTTATGATTAAACAACGCCGTGGGGGACATTTGAACGACAATTATCTTTAAAACATCATTATTTAACATGGTATAAAAATATCCGTTTTGTGTCAAATACAATTTGTTTGTTATTTTAAGTTCAAAATTCATTAATTCAATTACTCTTATTAATTGACCTTTTACTTATCTACTCTGTTGTGTCAATCAATGTTTCCGCGTGCACAATAAAATTTTAGAGAAATTAAGAGATTGCTTTTTTTTTACCTTACATTTGTGTTATGATTATTTTTTTCCCATCAAGCAACATTACCCGGCGACTTCACGAATGCGCGCGGCGAAAATGAGGCACAGTGGGGGAATTATTAGACACAGTCGGATGTATTTCAATATGATTCTACGCTCCGCTCCTTCAGGACTATTCTTAATTCTATGCATACGGTCTAATTATAACCATAAGTCGAACATGGATAATTTGAATAAAGTGTATTTTTTTTTTACTAAAATAGGTAAATAGCTCAATAACTACACATTTTTAACGGTTTATTGAATAAATAGTAAAATCATAAATAACGGGTAGATACATTTAATAAAAAAAAAATTGAACGACTCTGAACATTCAAAGAATCAGCCATTTCGTCATCATAGCTTATTGGCTATTGATGGGTAGATAATAAAGTGAATTCAATGGCACGTTTGATTTAGTGATTTGAAGATAATGGTTAGCCAAATAATAAACGATAATGAATACCAGGCTAAACCCACCTATTTAATTACTATGTCAAAGCATTTAATCCATAATTGGCCAATATTGTCTAATATTGTGGATAAGTGTCAAATGTTGGCTCCATTTTAGAACCCGTTAATCCTCAAACTCATATTATGATGGACTTATAATGGATTGTGATGAATTGAGGAACTCTGCGATCGTGATTTACTTCGATTCCTCAACAAAGGCAGATAATATATTTAAAAATAATTTAAGATAATTATTTGCGTAGATAAATATATTATTTTCATTTTTTAGCAATTGCTTTTCTGTTCAAGGTGCTAGACTTTGGAATGAGCTACCTGTTCGTATAAAAATGCACCTCTTTAGCCACCTTCAAGAAACGCCCGAAACATGACTGTATATATATATCCTTAGAACCCTAACTTCCCTTCGTTTTACTGTTTTCAAAAAATACATTTTTGTTCCATTTCTTTCCTTGTTTCCTTTCTCTCTTTCCTTCCAAACTCATTAACTGATTCCACATTCCTCATCCTTTAATATGTATAACAAAATGTACTTTTATTTTAGTTAATATGTGCAAGTCTTATCTCCCCATTACCAAACAGCTGTTATTTCTAATGAACATTGTTATTTATAATTATTTTACAAACTTTATTACCTTACAGGCTTTACACTTAATGATTTTCATACATTTAAAATATTTAAAAAAACATAATATGGACAAGGATATTGAAAGGAGGGTTAGTGCCGGTAACAGAGTTAATGGTGCCTTAAAGTCTGTCGTAGCAAATAAGTGTCTATCGCAAGAGGCTAAATTAGCAGTTCATAATGGAGTTCTGGTACCAACCCTAATGTATGGAAGCGAAGCATGGAGTTGGAAAAAAAGGGACGAAAGTAGACTGAATGCCGTTGAAATGCGATCCCTCAGGCGAATGTGCGGAAAAACAATGTATGATAGGTGCCCTAATGTCGAAATTAGATGTCAGAATGCAAGGCTGAGTTAAGCATTATCGACAAAATTAAGAAAGGTCTTTTGCGATGGTTCGGTCATGTGGAGCGAATGAATGATGAAAGAACGGCTAAAAAGATTTATGATGCGAATGTGTCCGGTTGTAGAAGTCGAGGAAGGCCGAGAAAGACATGGCATGATCAAGTACAACAAATTCTTGAAAGTGGTCATGTGAAAAGTCGGAATAATCGACGTGCGTGCATGAGAAGATGTATGAATGTGAAGGAAGCAAAGGAAGTGTGCCAGGACAGAGTGGTGTGGCGTTCTATCCTCTCTGCCTACCCCTCTGGGGAAATGGCGTGATGGTTAGTTAGTTAGTTAGTTAAAAAAACATAATTACGTTCTTAATATTTAATTTAAATTATAAAAATAACCGTGCCAGAAAAATAATATTTTTCATATTATATTATTAGCGAGCTTTGAATCTCAGATTATATGCACGAGATTGAATGGTTAAGCGAAACTGATTTGCATATTACCATCAATAATAATAATAATAGTGAATTAATTCATTATTCCCTTTCCGCACTGAATGGTGCACAGGGCACTGCATTGGTATACCGATGGCAGCGTATCTTGATAATGTTTTTGTTACGCGAAAGATAATCACAGTCTTACGCTTCAGATGCCAGTCCAGGGGCCATGAAATATTCTAGTGCAAAAACACCTTTTTAAGTAAATGTTTTATGTCAACTATGCCGGAAATCGAACCCGAGACCTCTTGCATGGTAAGCTAATGCGCTGACCAATACACCATAAGCTGAAATAATAATTATTGATGTCAAAAATATTTTGAGTATGTCCAAATGTTTTGTAGACAACGACTGGATTTAATCCCCAAGTCATAAAGATTAACATATGATAAGAAATGCAAAAAATATTTAAAAAGGAAATATGGAAGTATAGGCATTGGCAGGTGCACACTATGTGTAACATTTACAATTTTGCCTATGTTTGAACATACATATTCATTTAATTCTTCCATCTGTTGATTTATTTTATTTTGTTTATTATGGTTCACAAACAATAAACAATATATATTACATTGGTATAATAATCAAAAATTGTTATTTAGATATGGTTCATCAATTAAATGTGAACACAGCATGCACGAATAAAGAAAAAAAAGTTAATAAAGGATTTTTTTTCAATTGGCTAGCTTAATTGAATTGTATGATTGTTATAAAAGTTGTTACAATAAAGTATTACTTACAGGTTGTTACAAATTATTTAACCTAACTAACATAAGTGACTATTTGATTTTATAAATTGCGTTACAGTTTTCCTATAATTATTTAATGTGTAGTTAAAGATATCAATATCAGCATTACTTTCTACATTATTATACAATCTTAACATACGCGATAATGCATTAAAGTGCGCCATAAAATTATTAAAGGTTGGAAGATAAAATGTTGTGTAAGATCTTAATCGCCGACGGGGACGTTCAGGGGTACATTCTTTAAACAAAACGTAGAATCACAATTACTATGAATAATTTTGTAAAGATATATCAAGTCTAAAATCTGTCTCCTAAATTCCAACTTATCTAGACCAAAATGTTCTAGGCGCTGATCACAAGACTGAAGAGTTCAGCCCAGGTTACATTTAAATGTTAGGATGCGAAGATATTTTTTGTAAAGCTAAAGAGCTGAAACCTTTATTGATGCGGGTAAGATTCATCTGATTGAATTATTTCACCTACTAGGTAACGCATGAAAACATTTTTAAATTTCTATACTTCTTTGGCCGGTTGGTTATATTCACGATATTTTGACTTGGATTTCACCCCTTAGGGAGTTATTATATTTGACATATTACATTAGAGACAGCCGACGACAGGTCATAAGTCTTGTAAATGCCTTGACTTCCATATTTCGATTTCTAAAATGTTCAATATATAATTATTACAGTAATTATAAAAAAGGAATACTTAAATAATTGTAATATTTAATAATCTTTCTAGAAGTATAATATAATTAAGTTAAGTTATTACAAGCTTTGTAAAAAATGCGTTTAAAACTACTTCTGTTGCAAAATATCTACTTGACCTAGTGATAGTTTCACAACGTCTGATGGATTCAAAGCACGCAACTCTCTGTGGTGGGAAACTGGCCGAGCAAGGTCCTGAACGAAGATATTACGAACGGCTCCCGCAGTTTCAAGAAGAACCTTAGGAAAGGCGTGAGGAGTTTGTTAAGTTCGTTAATAAGGATGTGGACGATATGGTTAGAGGCCATGAGGTCAACAACTGGTTGTTTCAATCATTGTGTATTAGGGTTGCTGTTTTGTCCAATCAATGGAGAGATTTGCAATAAATTTATAAATAAATAAAATAAGTAAATTCTATATAAAATTTATATATGAAGCACTAACTTTGTGGTTATTCATTATGATAAAATAAATAAAACAACTTTGTTTTTAACCACTATTTTTTATTTTTCATCGACCGGTTTAAAAAAACACTTAAGATGCTTAAATAATAATAATTTTTCTGAATTCGCAAATCATCTGATAGAAAATAATCATAACTTCAATAAAGACACTGGATTAAAAGTACTTCATGTTATAAAATTAGAATTTTAGAAATTAAAAAAGCGATTTATATTAAGAAAACAATAATTACTAACCAAATAAACAATATTTCTTTTAGTCCTCTCCTGTCTTACTTCGAAAATAATGATATCAAATTACTACCGGTAAGGAAAAAACGACTCGATTTATTGGGTCCACGCGTAGTATTTAGTGAACATAATAGAAATAAAAAAGGAATCAATTCATTAGTTACGTAAACCTTGACGAAGAAGCTTAAAATTAGTGGTTAAAAACAAAGTTTTTTAAAAAATTTTATTAATTAAATTCTGTTTGCGAAAAATGAAAGTCATTTAAACTTGATATGAATCATTATTTTTTTGCACCACAACATGCCAGGAAGTCCAAACACAGTGATGAATTACAGCGCAGAACACCCAGGCTTGAAAAAAAAAACACTTTTTTTTGTTGCGATCTCACCGAGAATCGAACCCGGAACCCTCCGTGTGTGAGGGAAATTTTAGCTATTATATTATTGGGGTCGCTAAATAAATACGTTACGTATGAAACTTACAACAAAAAAAAAACAACGTGCTGATAGTGCACATGCTTATAAGCTCATGCTTATAAGACCAACTGATTATAATTTTAAAAAATATTAATCTTGCCCTCCCCATTTTTAAACTATTGTATCCACAAGATTTGAAATTTTAAAAATTATAATCAGTGCACGCACGTTGGTCTGAGCTTCTAATAGCGCCATATTTTTATGTTGTGCAACAACTATGATGAAGGTGTATAGTGGAATTTGAACGTTAGAGTAATAAGTGTCCCGATGATACGAGTAAGATAGGAAGGGCTCGAAACCGGTAGACATAGAAATGCCAAAAGGTGATTATTCCTGTAGGTACACAATTTTTTTTACTGACATTTATTGAAATGTTTGACCGCAAGTTACCTCGTATATATATTATACTCGTAGCAACCTTGTATTATAGCATTAACATGCTAATATTAATGATGCTCAAAAAAGGGTCGATTCCCGCCAGTTGCAAAAAAATAAAAATATTTTCTCAATTGACCTGTGTGTTGTGATGTATTTTCATAACCTCCTTCCATATTCCCTCTTTCCCAGCTGCTGAGAAGCCTCTAAAATAGAGGCTTAGCGGGTTATTTCTTTTAAAAAAAAGTATTTTGGCATGTTCTTTAAAATATTAAGCTTCAAGTAATTATTTATTCTAAAATGGACAAAGATAACGTATGAATCGATTAAATTATAAAAGTTAGAATTGCGTGAACTGCATACGCGAATTTTGTTTGATTTTGAACTTTCGAATATGTTCGTGGTTATTTAAATGTATTTATTTATTTACATACAGGAAGTACTCTCACACATTATTTGGCATATAAGTCCCAATTCCATGGGACTAAAAGTCCTATGTTGAGGTTGGGACGAGCAATTTGCTGGCACAGATACATGAGTAAATCACCAACAAATATAGGATCAGAAATACAAATATATATTTTTTAAAACCAGATATATGGCAATTCAATAAGGTAAACAGTAAACTCAAAAATTCGGAAAATTATCAAGGAGTTTCCCTCTCAAATCCCTCCCACTAAGGAAAATCCAGTTTTTAACTCCTCCCTTGAAAATAGTTTTTGTCCTTGAGAGCTTAATACGCTCTTCCACTAGAACACATTTTTAATTTATTAATTTATGAAAGACATTTTGTTTGGTCAATTTCATTATTCAACAATCTTTTTAAAATGCTTTGATTCTAGACAGTTTATTGAAATAATTTCTTGGTGCAAATCTTTAACATAAACTCTTGTAATAATAATACTCTGAAAAATTCACCCGACAAAAGTTAACTTTGAGAGCAAAAGATTCTTAAGAGGATTTATATTTGAAGCATGAAACTGGCAAAATTCATATGGCATTTTTTTTAAAAACAATAAGGTAGGTACAGAAATAGAAGGAAGAAGTATTTTTCTCGGAAATAATTTTTAATCATTCCCAATGTTTAAAAAATAATTTATTTCTGTTGCACCTATAGGTTTTAACTAATAATTCTTTGTTTGTTTAAAATATATTTTAAGTACAGAAAACTTTCTTTCTTTATTTATTTCGACGGCTTACGCATTTGACAAAGTATAAAATAATTGAAAAAAACAATTAATATGAAACAAAACACCTGAACACAGTATGAAAAATATAAATACATGAAGTAAAATCAGCATAAAATAAGGAAATAATAAAGAAAAATTGAATATTAACGTAGGTATGCTGCAAATTAACAATAAATAAAGTGTTTTAATATAAAACGTATTGAAGTAACAGAGAAAATGTATCATAGCATAAACAGTGAAACAAGTATAACACTCAGTACATTTTATAATTTAGAAAAGAAGTGATTAAAAAGTAATGATTTTAATTAGTATAAAGATAAAAAAAATAAATCTAAGTTTCCATGTTTGTTTGCTAACACGTGGAACCGTGGAATAGGTGAGTATTTGGCATAGTTTGAACTATGCAAATCAACAGCAAAAGAAGTTTTTTGTCTCGTCCCACGCTGTCTCACATAAAAATTTACACATTTTAAAAGTTCGGGACTGTCAAGAACATTATTTAATAACTTGAAAATCAGCACTAAATCTGAAATTTCCCTTTTATCACTAATACATTTCAATTTTAACTGCTTCATTAATCATTTATAGTAAAGCTGTTCAATTGGAATGTTTAATTTGAAATTCATAAATCTTAAAAACTTGTGTTGGACCTTCTCCATACTGTTTATATGGGTAGCATAATGAGGAGACCAAACCGAGGACCCATTGATCGAGTGCATGATTGTTTAAACAATAAATTAATCATGCGCCAATCGGAGCAATATCAAAACTCCATATCGTGAATGATACTTGTATTTCGTACGCCCAATAACACCTCGTGAGCACTTTGACTTGCTGAATCATAACAACGTAGCTAATTAACTTCAATAAAAAATATCATGACAGTAAAATGATGATGATCTTGTTTCAATAACTTGATTGTCATCTAATAATTAAAAAATATAAATTTCTAAATTTGTTTTTACGAATCCGATTGAATGATGATGTTTAGGGCCACGGGAAATTGTTTATTTTTTTTCATACACGCGGTAAAAATTGGTCTCGTTAGATTGTACGAAATTAAAAAAAAAACGTTTTAATAAAAATGAACTACTTTAAAACATCACATTTTCTAGTGAACAGCGGTTTAGAATAGCCAATTAATTAGGAAGTTCAGTGCAACGGGCAGTTGGATATAAAAATGCTTTCTTACGCGCGGTATATTTATTATTTGAGATTTGAGAGCATTTAATTGCACGGCTAGTTTCCTCGAAAATGTATGAAAAATAAGAAAAAAGATTTTGATAAAAATGTTCTACTTTGAATGACGTCACAAGTTCTCCGAAATCTACCAACAATGCCAGAGTGTTGAGATAGATTTCCGGTTATCGAGAAGCGAATGCTCAATCAGGACAACTCGCCATAGAGAACCTGAGACGTCACAGGCGGAGTAATTTCAAAATCACCAAACTTTAAAAAAATCATTACGCTGATAATACGATACATTTAAATATTTTTAAAAAAAATGTTTAGTTTGATATTCTGTTATAACAAATAAAAAATATTTAAAAAAAACATTTAACTTCCTTATCATGGGTTTTGATATATTTCCAGTTTCCGGGAAGCCTTAAATTGAAGCGGAAAAGCATTCACTTCTCAAATGTCAGGATAACTCACCGACAACATAGATGGTCCATATTAACAATTTCGGTTCTGCAAAACGACTTCTTTTGAGTAGAGCAGTTCAAAGATAGTTTTACCAACACTGTTGTATGGAAAAATATATTATTACCGACAATAGCCTAGAAACTCACTAAATAACATGATTTTCAATCAAATAATTATATACCATGTAACTTTTTATTGTGATTATATCTTTATATATATAATTCCTCTGTACGTGTGATGTCACCGTACTCCCCCTAAACGGCTTAACCGATTTATGTGCGGTTTTCAGAGAAATATAGATCTTTGCACTGTGCGTGTTCGTAGATATTAAAATCTTTAATCAAATGTGTAAAAAAAAAGTTAGGAGCATACATGTTTTATTCATTGATCTACCAGGGTTGCATTTGAGTTTATTTGTGAAGAAAAAAGTTTGTTTTTGAATGTTTACAAACAGCTATTGATCTTAATCAGATTCTTTCCTTAAATTCCTTATAACTTCTACCCATTTATTTATTTTTATTGGATTTTTGGTAACACTAAAATAATATTAAATTAAATACATTTTTAAAAATCGTATTCCTACATAATTACACTCGTTTTTTGGTGAGACAACCGGAGTTTGACGTTTGCAAAAAGAATGCCATATTTGAAAAAATATTTATTTTATGTTTTGGGATTCAACTAGAAACGTACCTACTTAAATTGAATATTTGAACATTAATATTTTTTACTTTTGGAGTTCAATCATAGATTCACAATTGGAACCAGTAGGGGGAAAGTTCGAATATCTTAAAAACTATTGCGGAACCAGCCAGGCAACCAGGCAGGCAAGCCAACGTTCGAGCAGGACAACGTCTGTCGGGTCCGCTAGTATTTATATAAATAAGTTAAAATTAGTCAAAATGTATATCCGACATGGTTAAAAGGGACCATCGATATCTTGTGACACTACGGATTGAGTAATTTCAAAATTACACAACTTTAAAAAAGCACAGTGATGATAATATTTACAGGGCTTATGACCTGCCATTGGCTGGTTAAAGTGACCACTTTACATACTGTGTAACAAAAAAAAACACTCATTTAAATAAATAACAGCATTTATCGATACTATTCCTGGCCGATTACCGTTCGTTCCCATCCTTCCTTTGACCCATCCTTATGGTACCTACCTAACATCAAGATAGAAGATATTCAAAATTAGAAGATTCGGATTTAAAACAAAAACCAATCAACATTTTTGACTTGACATAAAATCGGATTAAAAGTAGTTGGAATCGTCGCGCGTCGTGGAATACATTGTCTCATTTTATAGTTCATTTTGTCATCCAGTGCCAGAAATTGAAGAACATTCAGATCATATTAAAGGTAGGCATCCATTCCATGTTCCTATTCCTTTCTCAAATATTTCCCAATAACAAAATTGAATGAAATTCGATTTTCATTTACAGTCCGCCTTTTCGTTAACACTTTGTATGTTTTAACATCTGTATTTCATACGATACATAAAAATATATATGTTTTAAGCGTAGTCTGATAAAAAACAAATAAAAAATATTAGAAAACCACTGAACTCCTCATTGTAATAATAGTCATCGTGTTGTATCGCCATTTTGATTTTTTCATCCGCTCTGTATTGTAAATACGGGTTTGCTGCTCTTCCATACTGTATTAAAATTGAATTTGAACTAACAATATATTATGTAGATATTATATCCAAAACATTGTAACAAGTACATACTGGATTCAACTCACTGGGGCGTTTATCAAAATCGATTAGTAAATATGTAGGCATTTAAATTGAGATGAATGTCAATGAAATAAATAAAAAAATAAATACATGTAAGCAGAATGGTGAATGTTACACTGTGTGTAAAGTGGCCACTTAAACTAGCCATTGACAGGTCATAAGCCCTGTAGATGCCTTGACTTCTATATTACCTTCTCTTAAATGTTCTTCATCTCTGTTGTAATGTGTTAATATAAACAGCTCCCCAGGGAGTTGAATCCAGTCCTAGTCTACAAAAATTTGGAAAAACTCAAAATATTGTTGATAAATCCACCTGGTTCATGAAGAAGTATAGAAATTGAAAAAATAACATTTTCAGGCGTTGCCTAGTATGTAGGTGAAATTAGATGAATCTCACCTGCATAAATAAAGGTTTCAGCTCTTTAACTTCACAAACATCAACAGATGAAAGAATTGAAGGAATATAGATGTTCGAATATAGGCAGAATGGTGAATGTTACACAGTGTGTAAAGTGGCCACTTAAACTAGCCATTGACAGGTCATAAGCCCTGTAGATGCCTTGACTTCTATATTACCTTCTCTTAAATAGTCTTCATCTCTGTTGTAATATGTTAATATAAACCGCCCCCCAGGGAGTTGAATCCAGTCCTTGTCTACAAAAATTTGGACAAACTCAAAAATTGTTGATAAATACACCGGTCCATGAAGAAGTTTAGAAATTGAAAAAATAATATTTTCAGGCGTTGCCTAGTATGTAGGTGAAATAATTCAATTAGATGAATCTCAC
Source organism: Micrasema longulum (assembly GCF_059751315.1). Taxonomy (NCBI): domain Eukaryota; kingdom Metazoa; phylum Arthropoda; class Insecta; order Trichoptera; family Brachycentridae; genus Micrasema; species Micrasema longulum. The sequence goes on from NW_028278485.1 coordinate 528,818, forward strand.
CTGCATAAATAAAGGCTTCAGCTCCTTAACATCACAAACATCAACAGATGAAAGAATTTAAGGAATAGAGATGTTCAAATATGGGCAGAATGGTGAATGTTACACAATAAGTAAAACATCGTATGTTAAAAATGCTTTTTTTCATAGGACTTTTTCAGTGTACAATACAAAATTTACAAATATAGATTACACAAACATCACTCTGTCAGATTTAAAATTTACACTAAAAATGCATTATGTAACTTAGTAGACATTATAATAATAAATATGTACATCTCCCTTCCCCTCCTTATCCTCTCTTCAAGCATGCTTGTCCTAATCCCGCCCAATTTACAGTAACTTAATGTTCTTAAAATAAATATTAAAAAATTCTTTGATTTTTTAAAAATATTTACGAGTACATGAAAATAACATTTTTATATGTATAAATTATATGTATTTATTTGATATGTAATATATTTTCTTTACTAACTTTGTATACTATGCGAAAATCTGTTATTAGTTCTGAGTTTATACACTATATCTGTTTGTTTACTATAAATATGTATGTAGAACTGTTGATTTCCCAAATAAAATAAAACAAAATAAAAAAATAAATAAACTGGATCATCAGTGTACCTATAGATTATTATGTTTACTTGATCGTATAATAGCTAACATGAAAGCGAATTGTAATCTTATTACAGGTGTGCGTGATATTGCATTTATTGATTTAGAATTAATGGTACGCAATAAATAAACAGAATTAATTGCATTTTTAATGGCGCAGTAACGATTTGGTACTAAAATTTTGTGTACGATGGGTTGAAAAGAATTCAAGCTACATTTAATTCAATAAATTAATAATGTATGCTTTTTTGCACCACAATAGATCATTATGTAGGCACAATAACATGGCAGTGGTCAATTACAGAACCTAAAACTATAGTCCTAAAAATGTAACATGATTAGAATGACAGTTGTCACAAAAAGTGACGACCTAACTTTGTAGTAACGCCAAAGGAGTTATTTATATTGACACACGAAAAATCATTTGTATTTGGCGCGTTAATTTATTTTTTTAATACAATGCTTGAAACATAAATCAAAATTAAAATATAAAATCAGCTTTTAAACTAAAAGAAAACTAAAATAAACCTAATTATTAACGACGTTCTTACAAGGTTACATCATTTAGCAAAAATGTTAGAGATGCGACAAATTGATCAATGTAAATTGATCGAATAAAAAAATAATTAATTTGATGTTCATGAAAAAAGTATGAATGTCCCATTTTTTGTGAATAATTGTGTTAAACACACTATAATAGGCTCGTTTTTGCGTTTTGTATATCAATTTTCGGAAACAGAGTTTCACGATTGCATGAAATAACTGATAAAATCGATTTGATCAGTGATCAGTAATTTCCCATCACTAATGAAATTAGTTTGACAGCTGTCATTCTAATCAAGCTATATTTTAAGGACTATAGTAATTTGTTTAGGTACTTGTGCAACGTGTGTCTCTGTCCAGGCGGATGAAAATTTCAATTCTAAGTTTGAAATAAAACTAGAGCCCTGGACGAGTGTTTTCGAATCGATGGTTACTCTCAGGTAAAAATCCTAAAAGAGGGAAATCGAACTGAGATAAGCCCGCCTCGTAGTGTGGTGGTTGAAGCATTCACCTACCATTCTCGAGGTCTTGAATTCGATTCCTGGCAGGGTCGAAGTGAAATATTTGTTTTAATGGTGGTTCAACACTGCAATATCTAACTGTCCACGGACTAGTACATGAAGCGTAAATTTAATCACCTTACCTTCCGTGTTACAAAAATCGTGAGAGATGATGATGATGATGGTATTTATATTTTTTAACTACCAAACAAACTATCATGATGTTTACCTTTTAGGGGTAGAAAAGGAGGATAGAACGCCACATCACTTTGTCTTTGTATTTAGACCTCGCTTCCTCTACATTCATACATCTTCTCATGCACGCACGACGATTATCACGGCTTTAAATCCGGTCATGCCAGGTTTTTTCGGTCTTCCTCGTTTTCCGCATCCATCAACATTCGCATCGTAAACCTTTTTAGCCGTTCTTTCGCTGTCCATTCGCTCTACGTTTCCAAACCAACGCAGTAGGTACCTTCTTTATTGACTTTGTCGGTAACGCTCTTCAGCCTTACACACGAGTAATGCACGAATCTCGACATTGGGCTCGACAAATGTATCAGGTTGCGGTCCCGTGACAATGACATATACCAATGACAGATCATAAGCCTTGTAAATGCTTAGACTTCCATGTCCCTTTCTCAAAAAAGTTTTCTTTCTCCGTTGCAACAGTTTTATATTATATTTTTTTTACAAAAAATTAACATATAAATTATCAATTTGACGAACTGCATTTTATACTGAACTGCATAAAATGCAGTTCGTCAGCAGGTGCTTTTGTTAAGTTCTAATATATATACATAATCTTATCTCTTAAATTCTATAAACATATAAAAACTCTTATTACTTTGGAAAAAAAGAAAAATATGTACATCGAAAATAAAAAATTGTCCAATTAAAAAAGAATAACACAAAAAAATCTTTATAAAAAAAACCACGTTCTAAAATCCAGATTCTCAGCAGACGTCTTTCTCTTGAGCCAGATAAGTTCTTTTGATTTTTAATCTTTAATGGGAGCATATTATAAATTGTTGGTATATTGTACTCTAGTGTTCTTTTCCCGTATTAATTACTGAATTTTTGGAGAGCTAGTCCATCTACACTAGTAAACAGAGTATTATATACATGCTCAATTTATTTCTAAATTCAGATAGAGACGCATGCTGAGAAACCAGCTTGGACCATAATAGAGCTCTAACGGATAAAATATTTACAGATTATTTTATTTAAAAAAATAGTGGTTGAAAACACAGTTGTTTTGTATTTATTTTATTCTTTCTGCGTTTATTTATTTATGACACATCCTATGGTAAAGTGTCACATATGGCCGCATACAGCAAATAGGTGAATGCGGCATAATAATGTTTACACGCGTGTCCACCTTTATGATGTAAATATTTGCCAGAGTGCTTCGCTTTGAGTTGCTGTTCTACTGAACCAATATACTGCTTTTTATAGATACTTCTGGATTTGTTGAGTTATTCTGTTTGCTATATTGAACAAAAAAACATAATGATTGTAAAAACGGATAAATAATTATAGTTGATCGAGTTTTACTGGGTAAACCCCTCTGATGGACGCTGCGATGCGTCGGCGAAGAGTGTGAACGATACACTGCATAATTACCCAGAAATAGACGTTTTGTTACAAGGTACGTGTGTTTTTTTGCACAAACATAATAAATAATAACGTTTATATATATATATATATATAAATATGTTTCTGATACAATATAATATTTGTGGTGATATACTCGTATGTCTGTGTCAACTAATTACTGGTCCCAACTCAACACTGGACTTTAGTCCCATGGAGTTGGGACTTATGTATCAAAAAATGTGTAATAAAATACTTACAAGTATGTATATATTATTATAATTGTTATATATATTATATTTTATTTCCATTTCATTTCTACTATCTAAAACAGGTTCCTTAAAATTAGATATTACGTTCTAAAAGTATTTCATAAACTTATATCTTTGCATTTTTTGTTTATATGCTTACTATTTTTTCTTGCATACCTTTGTTGTTATTGTTTTTTTTTTTTTTTTTACTTTGTAAAACTTTTTATTATATCCTTTCTAACTAATTTCACATATTTTTTCTGTATATTCTGTGTTTATTATTTAGTATGTTAGCATGTATTTCATTTTTATTTTTTGTAAATGCCTTTTGGGCGTTAATGAACAAAATAAATAAATAAATAATTTAGTGCAGAGCTCAGTATAGGGTAGGTCTCACGCGTTTTAAAAATTTAGATTGAAATATTTGATATTGATTTTAAGATTATAAAAGTTTTTTTTTCCAACATATGTATAATGATTTATTTATTATATATAGTATTAAAATAAAATATTCGGTTACATATTATGTTGTGTTTGATTTATTAATTTTACGACTTAATTAATACAACAAAGATTCGAATAAGACAGATGTATACAGTACTGAATGAAATCTAGCCATGTTAACCTAGCCGGACCGTAGGGGGGATTCGAATCCCCCATAGACCGATTTTAATTCGATAACTCAAGTATTATTAAAGCTATTTGCCGTATATTTTTTGCAATGAAATTAATAAAACGATGCATTTTCCTGTTTTTGTTTTTAAATTTAGAAAAAGTTGTTTTTTTTTTTCAATATTAAAATAAAAAAAACCTAAATAATACAAGAGTCGAGTTCAATTTACGTACATAAGCATTCGGCAAACTAATAAAAATTAATAAAATACACGAATGAGTAAAACATGTGTACGCGAAAACATGAATAAATTATTGTAATTTTTGGACGCTCAGTGAAGTAAAGATTAAATTAATGCGAATTGAATTTACGTTTACGATGAATGTCGTTAGCTGTGTCGTGTCGATGGACCGGTACCAACGTTGAACGGATAGAGTCTAGTTTACGTTTCCGTTTCGTCGCAGTTGGTGTCTTGTTAAGTAGGTATATTGGTGGACCTGGTATTCAGTGTTCCCAGTACCCGTTTAATATGATCATTTCCCTTTCATAGGGCACTGCATTGGAATTCCGATGGCAGCGTATGTGGATCGTTTTTGTTACATAAAAGGTAATGTGATCAGTCTCACGCGTCAGGCCAGTCCGGGAACAATGGTCATGACGCTTGACTCACTCACGGAAGGTTCCGGGCTCGATTCCCGGTGAGAACACAAAAATTCAATGTGATTTTTCTCAAGCCTGGGTGTTTTGTAATGTATTTCACCACTGTAATTGGGCCGTCTGTCTGTTGTGGTGCAAAAAAATAAATGAAAATATATATTGTACAGTAAAATCACCTTTAAAACTAATAAGTCACATTCACCCTGTCAGGAATCGAACTTATCAATAGATAATCAATAGATTAGGATTTCAAGCATACTAGGCAAACACGCTAACCACTACTCTTCGAGGCGGACTAATATTCACTCGCTTTTCTTTTTCAGAGTCAAAAACGCTCGTCCAGCGTTATTTTTATGCGAGAGGGGTGATTTATTATTTTTCATATATTAATTACATGAATTATAACGTTTTAGATTTTTTCAGAAAATCAATGATAGAAAATATGGGAATTTCGTCATGCCCTGATTTAAACCTAATCGAAAATTTGTGAGGAATACTAGCGACTTAAATTTTAAGGAAATAAGGAGGCGAAGGGCCTCCTGGAGGCGTCTGGTGATGTCCTTATGCTCCACCTAAGAGCGGATGTGGAAAAAGAAAGAATAATATATACTATATATAATTGGATGCAAATAATATTTTACCATGCTTCGGTTACATAATTTTTACGAATAAAAAATAATTTTTAATATAGAATTTAATTATATAAATGTACGAAACTATTATCAGCGTTGAAATATCTAAAAATCCCCAAATGCGTAATAGAACGTCAAATAGGCTAAAAATTAATCCACTAATAAATCACTCACTTTTAATCATCAAATTTTGTTTTAACGGCTTTATCTTGATTCAAAATTTATGGCAAATTGAAAATTAAAATGATTTATTGTTTTCTATTGTATAACAAGAATAAAAAAATCGTTCTTACGTGATAATTTTATATTAAATTATCCGGTCCACTTTTTCTAAACATAAATTCAGATCTTAATTTGAATAGGTAATTTTGATCTATTTTTTCTTTTAGACATAAATTGAAATTTTTGTTTTGCTTTCTTTTTTTATCTAGTTTTGATTGCATTTATGAGAACCACATTTTTTTTTCTAAATTTTCAAAATCGAAATGTATTAATTCTTTAATTTCATTAAACTTTTTGTCTCTTTTTCTACTTTAAAAAATATATTTTATATGGTTTCATTGAGTTTTTTTTCTTCTTTACTATTTATTTTTATTTTCAAAGCATCAAAATCAAAATAAATATATGCGAGTAAGTACTCATTATTTTATATGCGTAGAGGAAGGGTGTACAAAATGACATAGGCGGGTAAAATGACAAAATAATCATATCTCAGAAACCAAACTCTTGGTCATGTTTGAACCGGCACAAGAATGAGCACTGGTACGACACATAAATACTCACCAATATTTCGGACGCTTATGGCGACCGCCCGAGGAGGACGTGTTGCGGGTTACTTTGTGAAATAAAACAATATTTTTGTTGCGCGGACACCGAAGGTATTATTATTATTTTATTTGTGTTATTCTACAACACAAACTAAAAGGATATGTTGTGTCATTGTTAATCTTCATGAAAAACTATAATTTTGTTAAAATTTACTAAGTGCAATGTGATATTTTTTAATGTTTTTAAAAACTCACGTAGTGGGGCAAAACGACATATGTACCGGTAGGTTAAAATGACATACTATGTAATTTTTCCCCACTTAATACTTTTTTTCTTTAGAAGAATAATAATGCTTCGCAATTATGTGCGTAAAAAATGACATTTGAAAACAACTCCAAATATACCAGAGGCTAAAGCTAAAGGTTCCAAAAAACATATCCTGGAAAAGTGTATACACAAATTCTTCTACTTGTTCAAGACATTCGTTGTTTACATTTATTGTGCAGTCAGTAACCTCACTTTCCCTTTCAAATACAATCACTTTTCTTATATATTATGTTTCATTCGATTGACTGTGGATTTTTAAAATTAGATCTAGTATTGTTGTTTATTTCTACAATTTTTTTATCTAATAGCTGTAAAAATCCCAAATTAAATAAAATATAATTTGTTTAAATTATTTTTACTGTACCTAATTAATTAATCTGATCGGTAGTGAAATGGTCAGCGCGTTTACCTACCATGCAAGAAGTCTCGGGTTCAATTCCCGACATAGTTGACATGAAATATTTATCGAAACATGATTTATACTGGAATATTTCATGGCCTCTGAACTGACACCTGAAGCAAAAGATTATCATCTTAAACACAAAAAAAGATCTAGATAAGCTACGATTGGTGTACCAATTCAGTTCTCTACGCACCATTAGGTGCGGATAGGAAATGATGATGAATGAACAAGTAGAAGTTAAAAAATTATTAAGTTGTAGAATTTATAAAGTTAACTTACTTAACTTAATCCATGTCCGTTCCCTGGGTGGTGCATATGGTGTCCACAAAGCTTCTCCGGGCCTCTCTGTCTCTGGCCAATTCCCGTGTGTCCTCCTTAGACAGGTCCGCGTCCCACAGTTCAGACATGAACGAACGAACTGTTTACCGCGGACCTCCAGAACCGAGTGAACTTAATAGCTCGTTAAGTAGGCAAGCGTGGTTAAAGCTCTTGGGAGGCATCCGTAATATATGGCCCAGCCAGCCGTATTGCTTCCGCTTGATGACGGTTGTCACCGGAGGTTGCTGCGTCCATTGTCTTATTATACGCCGCACGCTCTATCTTCTTTGAGGTACCTATTCTCAAAGCTCAATAGTTGCTGTTGTAGGCCCTAGTGAGGTGCCGCGATTCGCATAGGTAAAGGAGAATATTATGCAACAATGTTTGATTATGTCCAAATGCTTGCAGACTGGCTGGATTTCCTCCCTAGGGAGTTGTTCATATTTAAATTTATTTCAACAGAGAGGGAAAAATTTTTGAGAAGGGAATATGGAAGTCTAGGCATTTACAGGGCTTATGACCTGTCATTGGCTGGTTTAAGTGGCCACTTTACACACTGTGTAACATTCACCATTCTGCCTATGTTTGAACATCCACATTTCCTCAACTCTTCCATCTGTTGACTTTTGTGAAGTAAAAGAGTTGAAACCTTTATCACGTGGGTGAGATTCATCCGGCTGAACCAAATCACCTACTAGGCAACGCCTGAAAACAATTTTTCGTTTTTTATACTTCTTCTTTTACCAGGTAGTAATTCAACAATGTTTGATTATGTCCAAATGCTTGCAGACTGGCTGCAGAATGCCTAGACTTCCATATTCCCTTCTCAAAAATTTTTCCCTCTCTGTTGAAATAAATGAGAATATTATGTGCTATGCAGGCATTGTATAGGCGGAATTTGGTTTAACCGAGCAAACGTCTGATTTCGACAGTATATATACAGACAAAATACTGTTGAATGCGCCTGCTAATCCTATCCGCACTTTATTTTCGAAAGTTGCCGTTTTCAGTTACGTTGACTTCCATGTATTTAAAAGAAGAAAATGTGTATTAATTAGTTGATGCCTTTATAGAAAACACTATTTTGTGTACCTGCTCGCAAAGTTTTGCTCAGCCTCATCAAGTGAGGGTTATCACTAGAGCCCGCCCAGGGCACTGCAGATTGAGCATACACCTTGCTAGAATGAACATTTCCGAAACTTCTTGAAGTCGGTTCTGCAGTGCAGATGAAGAAACACCTATACACATTGTATGTGAATGTGGTGCTTTACATCATAAAAGGAGTCTCATCATCGGTGGACTACAGGTTAATCTTGAGGATGTTAAAGAGCTCGCCCCCTACCTAATAGCCCGATACTTTACAGATCTATGCTTTGAAGGGGGAGATTTAGCAAAATGTAAACTCTCGCCTTCCACACACTTTATAAACCTGGGCTTAGAGGGCGAGAACTTTTCACGCGGACCCGTCACAATAGATCTTCACAGGTCGCAGTGACGTCAGGAGCTTGCATAGCACTGACCCCCACCACTAAGAATAAATACCTGCACAAAAACGTCTTTTTTTTGTTGATTAAATACTTAAGTTGAGTCACTTTTGATTATTGAATTTATGTATTTAAATATCGAAAGAAGGTAATCAACCATGACTAAAAATTTATAGTAGCATTTACTTTCTACAGTTCCATAATAAATATACTCGTAATATCGCAATCATGCGGAAGTGTGTTTGTGAAATGTTTAATGCGTCTGACAAACTTAAATATGAGATCGATTTAAATAAAAAGAAACAAAATAAATACAATAAAATACAAAAAAAAACTCCCGTTCTCTTTTCCATTACGAGAGTAGTTGTATTCATATTATCAATATAAATAACTATTTCACTTACGCTTTTTATTGTTATATCGTGAATGTCTGCTATCATATAAAAAGGTTCCAAATCTGGCAGAATAACCGATGACTATTTATTGGATACATATATATTTGCAATATACAATGGAACCTTTTTTTAACGGGAGATTACGTTTCATACAGTACGGCCTACAAAAAATTTCCTTGTATTAAAATCAATATTGCTAGAGCATATAGGACATGCTCGACGGAAGTGCTCCCGGTTCTGGCGGGCTTGTCTCCTTTGGATCTATTCCAGCGACGATCCGCGGATTTCCACTTAAAAATAAAGCGTTCCTCAGTAATTGCTGGCATCCTTTTGTCATCCTCAACGCCTCAATCAGATATAAAAAAAGACTTTAAATGCTCTTCTTGATGCTTGGCAATCGCGATGGGAATCTTTCCCTTCACGGAGGGTGTAGCCTTTCTTCTTTTTACTTCGACCCGTCAGCGCTTAAAATCTTCTTGGGTTATCCCTGATTGCTTGATCGCCCAGTTTTTATCAGGTCATGGTAAATTTAATGAAAAATAGTTTGTTTTTAATATTGTTGATTCCCTTTCGTGCTGCTGCAGAAATCCTAATCAATCTTCCGAATCTTCTTCGAATACCGAATGGAGGTTCCCGCTACTATCCGTCTCCCTGTTTTAGGTTCTGTCGGATAAATAGATCTGGTGGAATGGAATTCAAAAGGAATTTCAAAGCTTTTAAAAAAAAAAAACATTTCGGCGAATCGATCATGTTTAATCAATTGAATCCTAGTCAGTGAAGAATTTACTTCTTTCTTCTCCACAATACATGAAGTGCATAAAGTCATCTTCAGGATTACCTTCCATCAGCACAATGGTGCCAAAGTTTACAGACAAGATTACAGAGAGCTTCTTCGGGCAGTTTTTCTCGTTTGGCAACGAGCAATAATTCTGGGTATGTGGGCACCGCCAATGAGACTTATTTCTTCAGATGCGGTGTTATCAACAAACTGTTTAAAAATCAATACTTAATAAATCGTAACAAAGATTGTTCATTATCAGCATCGTCTTATATAAATGATAGTGATAATATATTATATGTGCCAAGTAAGAAAGAAAACGATGTGGGGCATTCCAATAACCAAAAGTATAAATTATATTACTATTGCGCATTCTTAAATTAATATTAATTTTAAAAATAAATAAATTTGGATAGCGTTATTTCGAAACCGAGTAAAAAAACCGTTAAAAACGAGGTTCAAGTGCGTATTACATTTATTTTTTGGATTTTAAAAAAGGAATTCATTGAACTTACGGATCAGAGGTCCAAGGTTTGAACCCTCGTTCTACAACATCTTGATTCCCATTTTCTAATAATGAGTTTTTTACAACTCGTAGAAAATGGCCACAATTTTTTTTTTTTAAGTGACAAAAAACTAAAATTTATTAAATAAATGGAAACAAAAAGAAATCAACATGAATCATAATATTATTTTATTTGAGATAAGCGGTACCAGAGAAATTAGATGAACGGGTATTTGAACATAGTTTGTCTGTCACTCTCTCGCAGGTTGTACGAAAAAGACAACCTCGGACTGATTTTTAGAAAGAGTATCAGAATGAAATCTTCTGTGTCGGTACTATTCCGTTTTAAAAATTATTTATTATTTATTTTATTTTATTTTATTTATTTATATATACGCCCAATGGGCATTTAAAAAAACATATTTATATACATAGAAAATTATTTCTATATATTTAAATATGTAATATATTAAATAGACACAATGGTATATATTAGACTTTGTGGGAGTGGAAGCGGGAGAGAGGTGTTTATAATTGAATTTGATTCAGTGATCTTTTGAAAGAAGACAGAAGACCTAAGAATTCTGGGCATAGGGGAATGAAAACCATAGTTAGTTCTATGGTTATCGGTATGAAAAAGTAAGTTTTGTCTGAGTTTTGTTTTGTCTTTTAAAAAAATTATATTTGTATGCCGTAAGTTTAAAGACGGCAGATAAAACTGGGCGGTTTTATAGGTTTTCAAATGGTCCTAGGTCATATAAGAAACGAGTTATCAAAAAACCATAACAATAGGTTTCTATTGTTATGGTTTTTATGCCATTGGTAAATATCTATTGTGTCTAAAAAAAATCATTTATGCTATATGTCATGTTATAGTGACATAATTTAGGGAGAAGATACGGAAATATGTTTGTATGTAGAAAAGTCAGACCGCGCAAAGGGATAATTAATTCTGTGGGCGTAACTATCTACTGGCATATAGTAAAGAATTAAAATATTTTTAAAATATATACGTTAAGAAAAAAAAGTAAAAATTTACTATAAAAAACGTTTATTGAGATTTATATTTGTTGCAACGGAGAGTGAAAACATTGATGATTAAACTATTATTTCTTTATGTAATACGTGAACAAAGATAATCATACCTAAATATGGGCAAAAACGTGAAAAAATGCCTTAGCTGTGGGCAAAATGAAAGGCCGTACTTATATACAAACCTGGTATAAAGTTACGCTTAGGCATATTGGTAGAATAAGAATGAAAATACCATCCTTATTACTGTGGTAGAATAAGGACGGTATTCCAATCCTTATTTTATCATTATAGCCCTTACTCCATAAACTAGGTATAAAGTTACGCCTGGACATAGTGGTAAAATACGAATGGGAATACCATCCCTATTATGGTGGCATAATAAGGTTGGTATTTCCATACATATACCACTATGCCTAGGTGTAACTTTATACCAGGTTTATAAGTAAGGCCCTACAAGTCTTACAGGCATGTTTAGTTCAAAGTTAATCATATTATGAGGAACATTATAAAGCCAACAAAAAAATAATATTTTGTGTTCCGTCGTTTACTTAAATTTTTTTATTGATTTTGCCGCGCGCGATTTCCATATAAATTTGTACAGAGTAAGGCGAGGGAATTATTTTCTGTATTTAAAAATTTATTCTTAGAGAATTGGAGCTGAACGAATGTCATGTGTAATCTATCTGCGAAAAACGTGTTTTGTGCATCGCATAAATACTCATAATAAAAAAATCTAAATATAATTGTATTTACACCATTCTGTCAAGGTTCTGAATGTATCACGTAATCACAAAAGTCAAGTAAACAACTAAATTCATTGTATTATTATTATTTTTGATCGTCAAAATTATGACGTATTGTATTGTTAACACCGGATGAGAGTCATCTCCAGGTTATTGTACCTACTTCCAAAGTTAAATGCATCGACACGTACAATTCTAGTAAATACGCTGAAATTATTATCCAAATATTATTTTATACGTAAACATTTACGAGGGTTGGCTGAAAAGTAATGAACACGTGCTTATAAAACACGAAAAAAAACAAATAGTAAAATCGGCAAAAATTTGATTAATGTTCAATTTTAAGTTTAAAAATTATATATATTAATTTTTCATCACAGTCACCGTTAAGACTAACGCCTGTAATGAATTAATTTATATGCGTAGGTACGGTATGTCAACTAGTTATTCGCGGCATATTTGTAATGTTGTCAGAACTGTTTATTCCGAACTAAGGTTGAACAACCTAACGGGACAATTCTCTCTCTCTCAAAAAATCTATTGACGGAGGAAGTCAAAATTTGAAAAGCTGATCTCCGTATCCTTACCGCAACGTGGCCATTTCAAAACAAGAGATGTTGCCCGAACCAACCCGTGGAGCATCAAAACTTGACGTAAGTCCTCGTTATTTTTTATTTTTGCTATTGCGCGTGCTCCAGATCAATTTTTTTTTATATTTTGTGTAATGTTGATTTAAACAGACCCTACTTGACCTCCTGAAAACCAAACATTATTTCATATTATTAAACTCCTCAATATATGTACATTAAGAAGATAAAACTAAATATATTTTTCTCAGCGAGATGCCAGATATAATTTATCGCTTAACCATTGACAATATTCCAACAGAGAACCTTTAAACTTGACAGTCAAAAGTTCATTCGAAGATAGTGTCAAATATTCCACAAGAAATAATAATTTGCATAAAAAACCACAGGATGACCATTTCCGCTAAATATTTCAGATGTTTTCGAAGGCAAATCCATTTAACTAATAATTACGCAGGAGACGTGGAAGAAGTCGCCTAGAGAATTGGAAAGCATAACTTTATTCTAGAAATAAATTCAATTTTATTGAATTTGTATGAAAGGTTGAATACATAAAATACCTACATTAGAAGAACTTAATTTATGATTTTATTTTAATATCTATCTGCACGTTATTTTTTAATGTATTTATTTTATTTATTTACTTGAGGAAGGAAAAAAATTGTAATGCTCAAGATCAAGACAGTAAACAGCGTGTGGAATCGGTTTAAACTTCAGCTTACGCAGAGCCTGTTCAGTTGCGCGCTAGGTGTGTGGACGAGCGTTGTCACGTTTAAAGATTATTGGCGCCAGGCTGCCTTTAACGCGACAAACTCGACGTCGGAGGTGTTTTAAAGTCTATATGTACTAGGAAGAATTTACCATTCCCCTCGTTTCAGATAATCGGTCACATAAACTCGGTGAGCTTCCTAAAACATAGTCAAAAAAAGTTTTTTTTGCGGATGGTTGTGTTTTAAACTTTTTCGGAGAAGACGGATGCCGATATTCAGTGCTCTGTCTTTTATCTTTCGGCCCGTAATGATGGACCAATGATTTGTCTTTCAGTCACAGTATTTAAAAAAAAGTCATCTTCTTTGTGACGTAGTCGATACAAAAGTATGCACTTTTTCAGCAATTTAAGTTCGATAACAGCACGCTGTTTAATTCGTGTTAAAATAGCACTAGAACACCCCTCCATTATCCCGCTTCTCAAAATACACTGGATGAACGCAACGCCTTCAACACCTGCGCATGCGTATAGACGGAGAATGTTACTTCCACATGCCACCTGGCGTGTCTCTAAAGGTAATTTCATTCGCGTTTTACAAGCATGTGTGCATTAGTTTTCAGCCTACCCTCGTGTGTGCAAATAATTCGGTTTCAAGCGTATATTTTGTAAATAAAATATGTACAACTACTAAATTTGGAGTCTCAATGATAATTGGAATAAATAACAAGATCACAATTGAAATGGAAAAATAAATGTTTGAATAACACTATGACAATATTTTCCTGTTTCTTTTGAAATCCTACAAAACACTGACCTAAGTTTAAATGGTTTATGTTAAGCGTACATAATTGTATTTTTGAATGTATGTTTGTGTGACAATTTGTTATGGAAAACAACAAATAGTTTTTTTCAAAACATACGAGTACCTACATTAAAAAGAAGAATGAGCATTTTTAAAGACGAAAATATTTGAATTCCCTTCAAGTAAAAGTTTGATTTTTATGGTAGATAAATTGTGGGAAGAAAATTTCGGAAAAGAATGCAACCAAGTTGAAAAGGGGCAAAATCAGGTTGTAAAAATGATGATTAAAGGCGAATCCTTATTCTCCATCGTCTTCCTCAGCATCGTGGTCTCCAGGAACATCAGGCGCAAGGTATATATTTGGTCTCTTTAGTTCCTTTATTTGGTCGGTTTCTAGCTCGTTTACCCTCAACTCTCCCGATTACAACCGGTTTTTTGAGACCAAAAAAGAGTGAAAAAAGCCGGAATCATTATCACCATCTTCTATAACGCACCCAGTGGTGTATAGAGCACTGCATTGATAAACCAAATGCATCATAGTGTGATCATATATTACTCGAAGGTAAGGTGATCAGTCTTATGCTTCAGGTGCCAGTCTAGGAACAATGAAATATTGCTGTTCAAAAAACTATTCAAATCAATATTTTACGTCCACCGTGCCAGGAATCGAACGCGGGATCTCGAGAATGGTAGGCGAATGCGTAAACCACTGCACAACGAGGCAGACTTATCTCCACTCGATTTAATTATTCAGGGCCGCAATTATGAAAGCTATTTTCATCGATGCATATTTTAAAAAAAATAAATTAAATAATTGTTCACAAAATAATTATAAAATTACAAATGTTTTGTACATACATAATTAATAATAACGATTCTACCTCTCTGATAGTGAAAACTTGTGTTTAGAGATGGAGTTCGTTTTACATGAATTTTTATTTACATATACATATATACATATATATATATGTATATATTCTATTTTATTTACATTTGATTTTAATTATCTTAAACAGGTTCCTTAATAAAATAATTTTGATAGATGGTATAAAGAAAAATCTGTATTTACGTACGAAAATGTGTATATTTGTATAAAAATTAAAAAGTATCTTCGCCGGTAACCTGTAATTTTACATGTCTAGGAAAAAAAACTATTATATTTTTCACACAGAAAACTTAATTTTACTATAAAGATAAACTTTAAGATAAATGTTAACTTCCCATTGTAATACGGGCCCAAGACTTTAACCTGAGAGCAGCCATCAAGTCGAAAGCGCTCGTCGAGGGTTTTGGTTCTATTTCACACGCCGAGCAGTATTCTTCATCTGCCTAGATACAGAGTAAAAAGTGAGAATATTAGTCGTTAATACCGGAATATTAGTTAGAATACCTCATTTATAAAATATAATAGTGAGTATTTTTTATCTTTCATCTAGAGAACCTAATTACGTAGAACTCGTATTTCCGTCAGTATCAAATAAATATTTCAAGGGTAGTAAAAAAATAATACTAAAAAGAAGCGTAAATGCATAGATCAAATTACTTAAATATTGCATTGTCTATAGTTAAGCGTTTGTTATTGTCAACACTGAAAACCGTGATATAATGTTGAAAGGAAATGATATTTAAATGATATAAAATCGTGATAATGATACATAAATAATAAAGCATTAATGTGTTGATGTATTTGCACATGTGACTAACAACACGGACAATACTAATAATGGGAAT
The DNA here is from genome assembly GCF_059751315.1 of Micrasema longulum. Classification (NCBI taxonomy): domain Eukaryota; kingdom Metazoa; phylum Arthropoda; class Insecta; order Trichoptera; family Brachycentridae; genus Micrasema; species Micrasema longulum. The sequence continues at coordinate 544,804 of NW_028278485.1, forward strand.
AATTTGGATTATTGTGTTGAGAACCCTATGTGAGAATTTGACGCCCATGACCATAGATTTCTGACCGTGGCTTAGGTGGGTGACATTGTATCGCGGTAAGGTCAATGTAAAAAATGTAGCTAAATTAATTACTTGCGATTTAAATAACGATCTAAATTCGGTCCAGTTTACAGCTAAGTGTAAATAACAAGATTGGCATTAAGTAACTTCTGGGCCGGGTAAATAGAAACTCGCAAAATGTAAGGTAAGAATTGTGTGATATTATTTCAATGGCGGACCTATTAGTACATTACTAGCGGGAAGTCAAAGCATTTCAATTCGTGTGTACGTAGTTGCCTTTCTTTTCTTTTTGTTTACGTAATAATACGCAGAAAAATGCCGTCAGATGAGATGAGAAAATGATTTCATTACACCACGACTGTAAAGAAAAGAACAAATATACCATTTCATTTGTAAATAAAATCTTATTGATTAAACAAGTTATTAAATAGTTAGTACTATTTTTAAGTTCGTTTTAAAGTACAAACTCATTAAAATTAAATTCATGTTGGGTAAAGCAAGCAAAAAGTGCACAAACAATTATAAACACATGAAAATACAACATTTTCGAAAACAAAATAATACATTGTTAATAAGCGAACAATATTGAACGTAAGGTAAGAGAATCACTATTAAATGCTCCAGATGGTGGCCCGTGTCTTAGCTATGGCTACGAGTTTTAGACACTCGTATACAAATATGTACATATATATGACTGATGATCGTAAAAATGATCAAGACATAGAGAGACAGAGAAGAGCCATCAATGTCAGGGCCTCTATGCTAGCAAGACGCTTCATTCAGTGAACGTTTCTAACGAAGTGAAGAAATCATCTTTACTTCGTATTTGACGTCCATGTATACAGCGGAACTATGGAACAATTATATGCAAGCAGCATGGAATAAATTAAGGATCACGTATAATAATTCATACAGGCAATTATTCGGACTGCCTAGGTGTTGCAGTGCCTCCGAAATGTTTATAGTTGGACGGGTAAACACCTTCGCTGCCCTACTTCACCAAATAGCCTGGAGCCTATGGGAACGCCCGAAAAGCTCTTATAACGCACTTCTCAAAGCCATTGCAGGGTGGATCCATTTACCGTTGTTCGAGCAATGGTGGGATATTCTAAGACCACCATAAGTGCTGCAAATATAAAATATCGTTTTATGTTTATGTTTATATAGTAGAATTGGCTCTGCACTATGTAGCCATTTTACTGGAATATTAATATATATATATATATAAATATATCATTATCTCACATGTGTAGCGTGATTTTATATCTCTTTATTTCCAATTATCGAAGGCAATGCAATAAATTATTGCTAAATTAATATGAGATGCGGCTAGAACGAAAATAACGGGTTTATTCATTATACTTGTATTATTTATTTTGAAACAAGTTTATGATCTCCAGGTTATACCAGGATTCGATTCACAAAAACGCTAAACTTGAAGCAAAGCATAGGTGTAACATTTATTTTATATTTACTATTGTAAATTGTAATATTGTGTGCTTTGCAAATGTAATTGTTTTAAATGATATAAAGATAATTATTATATGTATTTTAAAGTGCCCAAACCATTTACAGTTAATATTATTGTTTATTGATAATCTTGAAATGCGTAAAAAGTTTTATTTGATTACACCGTCTTGGATGAAAAAGCAGCCAGTTTCCGCAATTATATAAATTTAGCAATCATTACTGACGATAAATAAACAAATCGGATTACGAAATTTTGATCGCAAAGGTCAATTCATTATTGTCCTATATAATAGTTTATAAGTTGACCTTAAAAAAATTGCCGTTTAATTTTAGTTTAAAACATTACATATCTACAGATAAAGGAAAGAGCCTTTCTGAAACTTCTAGATGCAAGTTGTGCAGTTCAGATGAGGCAACAGCTATGCATATTCTATGTGAATGTGATGCTTTAAATCATAAAGGAAGCCGCATCCTCGGGGGACCTCTGCGGCGGCCTCCATGGTGTAGTGGTCAAGATGCTTGACTCACGCACGGAAGGTTCCGGGTTCGATTCCCGGTGAGAACACAAAAATTAAAAATGTGATTTTTCTCAAGCCTGGTTGTTCTGTAATGTAATTCACCACTGTAATTGGGCCTCCTGGCCTGTTGTGGTGCAAAAAAAAAAAAAAATGAAATGAAATGAAATGAAGTAATAAACCTCACGCCCTATCTAATAGCCCGATACTTTACGGATCTGGCCTTGAAGAGCCAGAATTATTCACGGGGACCCGTCACAATAGATCTTCACAGGTTGCAGTGACGTCAGGAGCTTGCATAGTACTGATCTCCACTTAGAAGAATAAGAATGTCTACCGATATGATTTTTTTTCCGGAAATTAATATTTTAGTAAAAGCATTTATAGGGTTTATAAGCTGCCTTTGAATGTTAAAAGTAATCACTTTACATATTGTGTTACAATGGCCATTCTATTTAATAAAATCATATTTCTTCAATCCTTATATCGGGAGGCAATTTTTAAAATTTCATTCTTTTAATTTGAAATCAGTTTTGATGTAGCAGGGTTCGAACTTTGGACCTCTGATCCACAATTCCGCGACACTTTCACGAACCTACATCCCGGTTCAATAATTATAACGTTTTTTTCACCTTTGACAAAATATGTTTAAAATCAAAGAGAGTATTTAATATATATATCACTAACTATTCGATAACTACATTTGTTCAATTAATTGCAATTGACTGGTATTTTTTGTCTTAATAGGACTTTCCATAGGGTAATACTATCCTTAATAAATTAATGGTGATTCTTTGTTTACATTTGTGCCCTAAAACAATAATCAATTTAATAATGAAACGCTTACACTCGAACGACGTTTGCAAATTGTGGAAATTCACTTTTTGAAAACATTATTCGGTTCGCCAAACGTATAGGACTCTTCGTGAAATCGTGAATTTACTGGGTGACAAGTTTGGCGACATAATTATTTCCAGAAATAGTCCTGTCAGTTGGACTGCACGAGCCTGTGATTTGACGCCATCATATTATTTCTTATGGAGTTACGTTAAGTCCATGATCTATGGAAACAAATCAGCAACCCTTGAAGCATTGGGAAGCCATACAACGTCCACCATTTTAGAAATAACGCCGAATTCGTTGGAAAAAGTGGCCGAAAATTGGACTACATAACTGCCAGGCGGAGAATATTAAGAGGCTGGAATATTAGTATCAAAAATGGCCAAACGCTAAAAATAGTATCAAAAGCGGCCAAATTCATATTTAATATTTATTAATAGCGTTACTTGTTATGCTAGCCTTTAGGTTAATTAAATATAAATATGAAATAAAAAATATTTTTTGTAAATATTTCAATTAAAAAGTGCCATAACAGATTTTCTAAATTTTCTCGAAAATAAGTATGGGATCGTTTGGTCATATTTGATACTGAGGGCCTCGTAAATTTATTATTATTTTTTAATGTGTATTTTCAGTTGTGCATAAACAATACAAATAACTCATTTAAAAAAGCATTTGTTTTTATTTTAACATAAAATTGTAACACGCTTAAAAAAACAGTACGAAGAAAAAAAACACTAAAATGTTTATCCCTTACCTCCAATATAAATAGCCTCTATATGTTTGGTTTTTTCGTAATTTCCCGTTAGTTTATTTCAGTGAATGACCTTTTGAGCGATACAATAAACTCGATTTAGAGGCTTTTCCCATCTATAAAAAATCACGACCTTGTAGGAATAATGTTTCCCGATTTTTCATTTAATCGAAGAAAATGTTTGAGCTGCAAAAGCTAGCTGTTACAGATATTTTTTTATTCTACCCTAGAAAATGCTTTGAAGTCTTTTTCGCATACATATAATATCAAGAACGATTTTGTGAGAGATTAACTGTAAATTTTAATTAAAAATTTGGATTAAAAATTATAAGATTTATGTAAATAGTTCAATTTTGAGTCAGTCTCAAATAACCGTGTTGGAAAATATGAATCGATTTGTGGTAGAGCGGGGTTCGAACCTCGGACATCTGATCCCTGAGTTTGCGACACCACGGGACCACTATCCGGTTTGTAATAATTCTTCGGAATCATTTAGTTTTAAAAATTTTTATAGATGTATAAATATTATGAATATTTTTTATATAGGAATATGGAAGTATAAGTATTTATAGGTATTATGACCAATATATATGTACGCGAAAGTATGTGCATTAGTGTATGCGTATATGTTCATGTGTGTATGTATGTGTATAAATATATGCATGTTTATGTGTGTATATGTATGTATGTATGTGTATGTATGTATGGGTATGTATGTATGTATGTATGTATATATTTATATATATGTATGGGTGTGTGTGTGTATGTATACGTATGTATGTGTACATTGACATACATTTTTATTTCTTTTTTCATCATTTTATATTTACTTATTATTTCTTCTTCTTCTCTTCGTTCCCTATTTTCCCATCCAACTTCCTTTCACCCCCAGCGAACTGTACGTTTTGTTTTATATATTTTTGTTCCTATATGGAACCCATTATTGATCGTGTTATTTGTTGTTATTCTTTATGTATTATTTATTACTTTGACTGTGTTGGTTTCAAAATAAATAAATAAAATTAAATAACCACTTACTACAATGGAAAATTTTACATTTTTTCCTATGTTTATACATTCATCTTTGTTCAATTCTTCCATCGGTGACTTTTGTGAAGTAAAGCAGCAGAGTTTTGATGCAGGTGAATATGTTTAATTATTTATTTTAATATTCTAAGAACATAAACAATACAAACGTTCAAAACACTATTTTTAATATAATATTTTTTGTGGATGTATTCGCTCCACTGACCCGTTATGGCACGTTCTGGTATGACAAATACATGATTTATTTCAAACATATCCGTCACATCGATTACATACAATACTATTCAAGTTTTTTTTTTTAAACGAGAGCGATAAAAAGAAAAGAACCTCCATTAACATAATAAAGAAGTTTACTGGTTTTAAAAAAATATCTTTGTTGATTCACTCAAACTACGCTAATTAAAAAAAAATATGTATCATATTATCAGAGCTATGATTTTTTTTTTAATTTTGAAAGTATTCCGCGTGCGACGTCAGAAGTTTTCTTCGGTGAGTTCTGCTGATTGGTGAATCAGCTTCCCGTACATCGGAAATCTATCAAAAAACTCTATGATTGTTGATTCGGAAGAACTAGTGACGTCGTTCAAAGTAGTTCGTTTTATTAAAATCATTTTTATTATTTTTTTAAGGATTTTCAAGAAATTGCGATACAAAAAAAAACCATTTTTTATAAACAATTTCCCTTGGCGCTGAACTTATAAATTTTACTCTGATAAATTCCTTAGTTTTCTGTCCTTTAAGCTATTCATTTATGAACTAGTTTTTAAATTATTGTAACTTATTTTACTTACCTCGTCTCCATAATAGAAAATTGTAGATGCTATCCGTAATTTGTTTTTATCTTTGGTAGAAAAAATACTGTTTTTTGTCTTTGTATCATTTATTTGAATCTAAAGAATTATTTCAACTACTTAGAAACGCCTAAAAATACTGTTCAATTTTTATGGTTCTATCGACAATATTGTCATATTGCGGAAATAATTGGTTAAAAATAATTAACAATATGATTCGTTATAATAATCATTCACAAACAGACGATACACGTGTATAAATAATTGAATATATGTTTTATCATATTTAAAAGGGGATATTTATGTTTGAATAATCGGTAAGATTAAGATGTAGTTCTGTGATATAGAATGACATAAATGAATCGGTGCCTACTCATTTCCTTGGATACAATTAATCAAACTATACATTAGACAAGTTGTTATTCATATATTTTTAACTGTCTATCATCTGTCCGCCTATGTATGCTGTGAATATTATTCATAGTCGATTAAAAAAAATATTTTCAATTACAAACAAAAAACAGTATTTTAAAAATGTTTGCAGCGAGGGAAAATAAACTTAGAACAAAATATAAAAAAATACAGATCTAGATTAGATTTAAGATTTCGTCCGAGAGTTCGGGCTGATGAAGATTACAGTTCTCTGTGTTAAATAGAACCAGAACCCTGGAATAATGTTTTCGAATCGATGGCTGCTCACAGGTGAAAATCCTGAAAAAGAAATTTCGAGTGGTGATAAGTCCGCCTCATAGAGTAGTGGTTAGGGCGTTTACCTACGATGCTCGGGGTTTTAGGTTAGATTCCTCACAGGATGGACGAGAAGTATTGGTTTTAAAAGTACAATATTTAATTGTTCCTTAACTGGCACCTGAAGCATAACAATTATCACTGATCACCTTACTTTCCAAGTAAAAAAATGGATACATATGTGCTGTAATTGGAATTCTAACGCAGTGCGAGGCGGATAGGAAATAACAACGATGATTAATCTTTTCACAGAAATTTGCCACAAAAGTAAAATAACAATTAAATACTGAGTACTGGTTTATTATTATTTAGTATTTATTTATTATGTAAATTTAGTTTTTCTTTTCTTTTTCTTTTCTTTTCTTTTCTTTTCATGGTCATGTCATACCAATTTATATGCTATGAACTTTTTAATAATTAAAAAAGCAATAGCCCACGCTCAGACGCTGAAGTCTTTGTGGGCATTTTTCCAATTTATGTTATTGCTTAATTTAAAGATATATTTTTCTAAAATGTATTTTTGTAATTATATTTCTATGTAAATATACGCATGGAAAAATAAACCATTTAAAAAAAATAAAAATATCCTGAACAAGGGTCAACCGACTCAGAACAGGTCAATATAAATTCATTGGAGTGGGTTATCTAAGCATTTAATTATACCAATATATTTTAAACGTCGCGTTTTTTTTATTTATTTTTAACAATATAATATTCTTTCCACAAAACATAAATAATTTATATTTTATGTTAGAATGAAACACGTTTTTAGAAAAGGTCTACCCTTTTACGATTTTCATAGTTATTTTTGACATAACGGAATTCGTTAATATAAAAAAAATTACAAGATATTTTAAAAAATCTTTTTTGAATATTCGATCAGAACGATTAATTTCAAAATATTACGAAGGTGAAAAGTTAATTTACTATCTTGCCTACCTTGGCATATAATATGTGTAAGTCAAGTCCTCATTGATATGTATTGAGTAACTTATTAATTTTAAAATTAAATAATTACTTGCCTGTACCAAGGTGTGTTCTTTTTTTATTTTTGTCTACTCTTTATCAAAAAGTCTGCAATAAAAATTTGATTCCGATAGGATTTAGTTGAAAAAACTGTGTGTGTTTTAAAAATAACTCAATAATGATCATAATTTTTTTTTTAAATTTGTATTTTTTGCATATTTAAATTTTTACTTTTACTTTTTATTTTTATTTATTTTATTAAGGAACGATAACGGATAACTGGACCATAAATAGATAACATATAAGATTTATTATAATACTAGACGCGTCACCCTTTATAATTGCGCACAGCATGCAATGTGTTACAAATTATAAATTAATAAAAGTAATAAAAAACAATAAAAGCTAAAGAAACATGTTTTTAAGAAAATAAAATTAAAAATATAAAAAAAAACCCTTTGAAAGAAGAAAATTTAAGTTACGGCAAAACTCTTTAAAAAAGTAGGAAAATGAATAAAAAATACTTGAAAGAAAGTGCAGAAAAAATTACATTATGGTTGCAATTTTGCATTAAAAAATTTAAGGTTTTTAAAAATTTAGAACATTTAAAAAATCGTTTTGCATTTAACGTTATAAGAATATTTATATCTAGATAGTATTACGATTGAGTAATGTTGTTCCAGTGCATGAAGGTGGTGGATGTGAAACAATTTTATCTACAAGAAGCATTAACGTACTTCAGGAGGCTTATTCTGTTACGATTTCGTTTCGTAAGTTTATTCGTTCGTTATGTATCTGTCTCACTCTAACGCAATCAAAACAGTATTTCTCTCTCGTTCCCTCACATTTGATACGAATGAATTTACTAAGCGAATTACTTAGAGAATAAGGCCACAGGTCGAACAATAAAAAGAGGTCTCAGCAAAATGTTCGTACGGGGTTTTCCCAGAATATGAATTATGTTTTACCCAAAACCCGCACGACTTTTAATAGAGGAACTTTTAGGTTATCGCAACGAGAGTAATTAATATTTTAGAAGAGCGTATTAAGCTCTCAAGGACAATATCTGTGGGGTTCATAGTCCATAATCGATAACATACACGTGCTAAAACATTTCTCCTGAAATAGTGCGATGACCGAAGAAAGCGATGTCATCATTTTCTGTAGAATCCAATACAACATATAATGCAACTCTCTCAGTATTGCATATAAAATTGGGAGCATCGTTTTGCAGTACATTCACATCGTCCTTCCCATAAAGACATGAACTACAAAGAAACGTCGCCTATAAAAAGGCTACAGGGCGTGACAACGCCAGTCAGTCAGCCCAACAAGTTCAGTTCAGTCAGTCAGTCCAGTTCAATCAGTCGCTCAGTTCCAGCAAGTAGTTCAAGTGCAGTTTCTTCAACCCATCATTCCCGCTACGCTCGCGCTACACAACCAAGTGCTGTATCTTATTCGCCATGTAATAAATACGCATTAAACAGCAACCTCGTGTCTTCTCTGTCAATCTCTAACTGGGATAGGAGCTCCAACCCCCAACAACCTAAATCTTACATATCTATTTTCGATAATGCGGTTCCTTGGAGGAAGAGATTTGAGCTGCAAACTCCTTGATGATTTTTCAAATTTTTGATTTGGTTTGTTTCATGTAAATCAAACGTTCTTTAGAACTAATTTTTTACAACAGAGAGGGAAAACATCTTTGAGAAGGGGATATGGAAGTCTAAGTATTTACAGAGCTTATGACCTGTCATTGTCTGGTTTAAGAGGCCACTTTACACACTGTTTAAACAACACCATTCTGCCCATGTTTAAATCCACATTTCCTCCCGTTGACTTAATCCTTGTTTGTTTTTTATTATAATGTGCCATGTATTTTTTTTTAATGATGATACTGTTTTGAACAATAGTATTGTTTCCCCACGCCATTTCCCCGAGAGAATAGACCGCCACACACCTCTATCCTGGCATACATTTTTAGCTTACTCCACATTCATACTTCTTGTCATACATGCTCGGTTCTGCCTGCTTTTGACATGGCCAGACTTAAGATTTTGGTTTATCTGATTTTTTTTTTTTTTTTTGTAGTTGCAAATTATTTGTACCTTGCTTTTGTTATGTGCAAGGTTTTATCGAATACATTTATCTTTAAATTATATTCCGTTGACTTCAAAATTTTTCACCGTAGACTTACAATAATAAAAATAAAGCAGAATCAGAATAAACAGAAAAATTCTAGAAATGTTACATTAACAAATAATAAAAAATAAAAAAAAAGTAAAAGTTGGACACAAAAAAAAACAAAAGGAGCTAGATACCACCATTGAATAACTTAGCCTGCTTGATCGTCCCTGTAATGAATCGAACGGTCTCTCTTCGTGTATCATTACAGTTCAGGAGCTCAGCTAGGTTATTAGTCGCAGCAATCCGAGTGTTTATTTTGCATTCAAGCTCCCACCTCGGCCTATCAAACATTGGACAGTATACAAGAAGATGTTCCACAGTCTGCTCAGTGATGCCATCACATGGACAGCAACTATCGTCTCGCAGCCCAAAGCGATGCAGATATTCCCTCATGCATCCATGTCCCGAGAGAGCCTGAGTTAATTCATATGTAGGCGTTTCATGCTTCCAAAATGTTTTGGCCTGATTATGCCACGTCTTCTTTGGTCATCCGTCTCATGTTGCTGTCCATTCTCGCCATTTATACCTGTTTTACCATTATTTTGTCATCCGATCGTTCTACATGACCTAACCATCTCAGAGACCCTTTCTTAATATTATCAATTATACCTGACTCAGATTTACACTCTCGCCCAATTCATCATTCGTAATCCTGTCATACATTGATTCTCACACATTCGTCTAAGAGATCGCAACATGTATATATTATTGTTTTATTATGTTATTTATGTACATTATTTATTTAAACTCTACATGAAACTTAGTACCACGGAATATGAACTTGTGACTTAATGAACGTTAAAAAAATAAAATTGTGATTTAATTTAAACAAAAAAAAAACTTTTTATTGAATTTATTTTAGTTTTTTTAATTATTGTTTCATTATAATAATCGATATTATAATCAACTCAGTATTTTACAATGATTGAGTATTTATCGTAAGTAAAATGATTTTACCTATCAAGATAATATAAAAAACTAATTATAAAAATACGTTTTTTATATCTTATTTTATATAATAGTCGGCCTCGTGGTGAAGTGGTCAGCGCGTTTGCTTACCATGCAAGAGAAGAAGTCTCGGATTCGATTCCGAACGTGGTTGACATGAAATATTCAAGTGGAAACAAAGATAGCAATTTCCAAAAAAATGGTTTTTTTGGTAATGATGTCATTCTGTAGTTTATCAACTTTATTTTTATAAAATCATGAGTTGAGTTGCAAATGTACTTTAAAATCATACTTCTGATGGTTTGAAAATAGTGTTAAGCAAACGTAGCAATATCCATCAGCCATTTTGTTTGACCAATGACAGGCTTGAGATTTAAATTTTCAAAATGGCCGTGCCAAGTTTAAAGAAAGTTTTTTGAATTCGTGTTTCTATTATAGCTAATTTATTAGGGTCTAAAAGTTAAAGTTCAGTGAAATTAACATTTTTAGCATAAATGCTCTCTTTGGCATTAGTGTAGCTGTTTTTGTTATTTTTCTCGAAAATACCAAAACGGGAGTTTGCTATCTTTGCTTCCAATGCCCTAATTTATTTTTAAATGTGCTTTCGCACTAAAATATTTCATAGTCCCTGGGCTGGTGCCTGAAGCGTAAGACTCATTATCTTACTTTCATTTGACAAAAATGATCAAGATACACTGCGATTGGTGTACCAAAGCAGAGCCCTATGTACTATTAGGTGCGGAAAGGTAATGGTGATGATAAAAATACGCACTTTATTTAAACATTAATTTGAAATGAATTTGAATTTTTTATTTGTTAATATACTGTTAAACTAAGTCAAAAAATTTTTTTTTTAATTTTTATATATCGTATTATCGGCGCTACGATTTTTCAAAGTTTTGTATTTCTGAAATAACTCCGCGTGTAACGTCAGAGGTTCATTTCCGCTTATTCTCATTCAGTTCTTCCTATTGGTCAAGAAGCGACAAGCAGACCGGAAATCTTCCATAGCTCTCAGATCATAGGTTGATTCACATGAACCAGTGACGTCATTTAAAGTAGTGCGTTTTTATCAAAATATTTTTTATTATTTTTTCTGTACATTTTCAAGAAACTTTGTCCTACAATTTAATGTTCTAATTTTTACCCCGCGTAAGAAAACATTTTTTGTATCCAATTTCCCGTAGGGCTAAAGTTCCTCATTCTATTTTTTTTTTGTAATTTAGTTACTCAAATATTACACTGAAATTACGTACAGCTTCATTTATTTTTTTTATTTTACTGTTGCCACATAGAAATCAATATTTTTAAAAATCTATTTTTATTGTCCAATACAGTCAGTCTAATTCATAATTAAAAATATTATTGTAGCTAGAAATCTTAATCCCACAACGAGATATGCACAATAAAAAATATTTTAGAATTAAAAGCTTAAATTAATTGAGTAAAATTTTCAATTTTATGACGAAAATAATATGATCTAAGATTGCACATTGTTTGAGTTTATCTGTGGTAATTATAATCAATATACTAAGATAAATAGTTTTATTGTTTTATAAGTCATTATTCCGGGTAATTATTGATAATTTTGGTGCCGTCCACTTTGCAAGAATATTATTTCCTTGTCGCAAGATACGAAATCAGCTTTTTACTATTTACTATTCTCCTAGAGTCCTTAAAGTGCTAATAAAATTTCAAGCAAACAATAGAGTATATTGAAATTTAAAATAAATGATGAAAAATTGGGCTTTCTCAAAGTAAAGCAATAAACAAAACGTTGTGTTGCAATTTTTTAGTTTATAAAACTAATATAGGGTTAAATAAAAACACATAATAAAATTTAACTAACAAAGTCATCCTTATGAAACCACAAATTTAAACAAGTAAGACTACCAATGAGAAAAAAAAGAGAGTCTTAAAACTAATTGAAAAATGATTTATAATTTTACAATGAGTTATCCAGAGAAATTAAATAAACGGAAAGCATTAAAATATTATAATTTAATTTTGAAAAACATATTTTATATTTGTAGCACTAACTTTGTGGAATATTATTATTGTAGAGTTCATAGTCCATAATCGATGACACACGCGTGCTAAAACGTTTCACTTGAAATAGTGTGATGACCGAAGAAAGTAATATCATCATTTTCTATAGAATTCAAGACATCATGATAATGCAACTCTATCCGTATTGCACATAAATCGGGAGCATCATTCTGCATCGTCTACATCGTTCCTACCATGAAGAAATGAACTACAGAGTAACGTGGTCTATAAAGAGACCACAGGATGCAACGCCAGTCAGTCAGCCCAACAAGTTCAGTCAGTCAGTTCAGCATATAGTTCGGGTGCAGTCTCTTCAACCCATCATCGCCGCTACGCTCGTGCTATATCTTATTTGCCTTGTAATAAATACGCATTAAACACAAACCTCGTGTCTTCTCTGTCAATCTCTAACTAGGGTAGGAGCTCCAACCCTCTAAAATTAAATTCTACAATTATTCAACATATCACAATAAAATAACTTTGTTTTTTTGTATGTACCAATTTATTTATTATAATTTAATAACCAACTTATATACCCCAGTTTTTATACCCTCTCTTCTCCCTCAGCCACACGCACTCTACCCTCAATGTGTAAATTTTACATAATGTTAGTTTGTAATTAACTTTGAAAAAGGAATAGTATTTTGCCAATACTACATAGTTGGTTATTAAATTATAAACTGGTACATACAAAAAAACAAAATTATTCCATTGTAATATTTTTTAAATGGTACCTAGTAATAAATATTCCACATAAAAGCGAAGATTGTGAAACGACACATACTTCAGATTCACATCTGCATATAGCAACGGCTGCGACATGGTAAAAATTCTACGTAGGTACTTGACGTTACATATTAATCTACACAAACAACATCAACCCTGATAATAGGTGCTGCAAAGCAAAACAAACCTTTGAAAAAGAATACCGCGACTGTGACACACAGCAGAAAAACTCAATGTTCGTTTAAAAAAATCATATCAAGGGCCCTATGCTGGACTCGTTCGTCTTTAAAATCGTATGCGACATTCGTAATTCGACAAGTGACAGCATTCTGAACCACCCATTCGAATGCAGTCGATTGAAAACCAATCGAATTTATCTCGAGTGCCACAAAGCACTCGACATTGACAATCGAATGCGACATCGTAACTTCAGCTGTCAAATCTCCGTCTTGTACGAGTAAAACGCTCGGCATTCATGTTTGACGAGTAGGTATTTTTGTTGTATTTTAACTTAAAATAAACAACACTGATCAATGTTATGATGATGGCGTACCAACAAATGTGCAACAAATATAACTCATCATCATTCCCTTTTCACACCTAATGGTGTATAGGGCACTGCATTGGTAGACCAATCACAGCGTATCTTGATCATTTTTGTTACGTAAAAGTAAGATGTTCAGTCTTACACTTCAGGTACCACTCCAGGGACTTTAAAATATTCTGGTGTGAAAACACCCTTTTGAATAAATATTTCATATCAACCATGTCATGTAATCGAACCCGAGACTTCTCGAGGCAAACGCGCTGACCATTACACAACGAGACTGACAATATAACTATAACGACAATATAAATATAACTACTTATTTTTAATACATTGAAGATTCACTAGAAACCTGATTTTGAAATTATTTTATCGCTCGTCAAAATACGTATTTGAGATATATATATTATACAATATGTTTTTAAAATCCATTAAATGAATGTGAAATATTTCTAATAACATGTAGATGTGTGTTATGTCAAAGGCAAATAATAATAATAAGTGTTTCAGTGTCTTAAAATAAAACATTTTCTTTTATTTTTTTTTAAATATTCCGTACACAAAATATTCAACGGAAGAAGTCTGACATGAAACAATAAAAGTTTACGTGTGACAGGAGAGCCATAGATAAATACGATTTTTTTAATATTGCCACTTTCTCATTCGTCTTTGTAATTAAATTGTCAGAGGGTTTTCAAGAATAGCATTATGACAAAGCAATCGAGATGCCCAATCGACTATTGTCGAGTGGGTGACAAAATATTACATTTTTCTTCTTTTTGTTCTATATTATCTCTGATAGTACCGCCTCTCTCAGTTTTACGGAAAAAATGTGTGTGAAGGGGAAAGAGTTTAAATTTATCTCTCATAACTTCAATGAAATTCATAGAAATAAAACAACATTGAAATGTCAAAAAAAAGTCCAAAATTTTTTTTTTTTTTGTATTATTTTGATCTAATTTGTAACCAAATACCGTTAAAGTGTCATTGTAAAATTTCAACCTTTTAATTCAAAACAATAAATAATGTTTCTCGATTTAATGAATTGGGTACGCTTTGTACGAAAAGTAACGTGTGCCAATAATTATGAGCTTGTCTTTTCGGACAACTATAAGGCTGTCAATTATGCGCTCTCAAATATTTAGCCATATAAATATTTTAATGGGTAAGTAGGTCTTTTTTTCTGTTTACATATTTTTTATTTATGAATTCTCTTAAATGTAATATTTATATTTTACATTTTCAATCAGTATTTTTTTTCTTATTTACACAACCTGTTTGGATATAAAAATTGTTATATTTTTTATTTACATTTAGAAAAAAAGTAAATATCCACAATAGTGGACACAATAAAAGGTTTTTTATTATTTTAATTTTTATGGATAGCTTAGATACATACATTTTTGTAATAGTTTAATATCTAAACTTTCAATTGTTAATTTATTTGTAAGCCTATTCCATTATTTATTTTTCAACCATGAATCATTTTTGCGTACATCTATGAACAAGCTGTGTGCGTACGTGCAGTTACAAATACTAACACGTTATTCGTATTAGTAACAAAACAAAACTAACTATACAAATGTCAAGATCTGATATTTATTTATTGATGTTTTATTTCATTACTGTGGTGACATTAGAAGTTTGTTATAAAAGAACAAGTTGTAAATAAAACATATTTTCTGGGAGTCATGAGACTTCTGAAAGATACTATTTCATGTAAAAAAAGAAAGTCAAAACTTAGATATTACACCACTCACAAAGTATTAACATTAGCATCGACATCGGTCACAAAAATATTAAATTACATACCTAAATATTCCATTAATAAAAATGTTTCGACGATTGGATAAATGTAAATTTAAATATGTATTACAATAAATCATAATATTCGTATAAATACGGCAAAACATAACAAGGATCATTTATTATATAAATAAAACACAAGTGATACTTTAATCCACAAATTTCTGTTGATTAAAGTATCACTCGTGTTTTATTTATATAATAAATTACAATGAACTTCCATCAAGAATTTTCACTTACAAACTTAAATGTTTTACAAGGATCATTGTTTAAATATCTGCTAAATAAAATTTATCCAAATGAAATTACAATTTGATCATTTCATTTTTACAATCATAATTTTTACACTTATAAACGATATTATACTTTTTGGAAAAATAATATGTTTTATAAATTGTTCAAATTTTGGATAAATACAATTCATTTTACAAAATATAAATTTCCCAGATGACGGATTGCGGGTTTTTTCCAGTGCATTACCACGTTGGACCCAGGGTATAAGCGTGGAATAAGTAAGTAGGGCCGCCATCACAGCTCTATACTGAGTATAACTTTTGCGAGGTTTAATATTTTTTACTATACCATTCTTATTCTACCACTATGCCTAAGCTTATTGGTCCATGAATTATAATTAGTATTTGATATTATGATGTGGTTATGTTCAATAAGGCATGTTTCAAAATTAACATTATCTTTAATGATGAGATAAATCTCGACGATAGTATTATTAATTTATTAAAGATTGAAGAGCTTATTATATGAGGCCAGATATGTCAAATAAACTAGCATGGAATGGTCAGCAATAGCTAAGTATTATTAATTTATTAAAGATTGAAGAGCTTATTATATAAGGCCCGATGTGTCCAATTAACTAACATGTAATGGTCAGCAATAGCCGAGTATTATTAATTTATTCAAGATTGAAGAGCTTATTATATCAGGTCCGATATGTCAAATTAACTAGCATATAATGGTCAGCAATAGCCGAGTATTATTAATTTAAATGACAGCTTCTTTGCTGCTCAATGTTAAACGCTTACTAACCGAACTTTTTGAGTAGATATTGAATATATTATACCTGTAAATTTTGTGCGGGTTCAGTAGCATTATTCTGGGTGACAAATTTTTCTTTACCTGATGGCTGCTAGTGTATAAATTATTTTTTTAAAAACACAACAGGTTGTTGCGATAGTTTTGTGTTGTGAATTAACGACCAAAATATTTAAACTTATAATTAGAAATCAAACACTGATTTGAGTCTACTGAATATTTTATTTTATTTTTACAAATATAAACATATAAAAATAAAACTTCGTGACAATTGTTTCGCCTTATTAGGGTATTTTCAAACGAATGCATGACATGCAATGACATTCGTTTGAAAATGCCCTAATAAGGCGAAACAATTGTCACGAAGTTTTATTTTTATATGTTTATATTTGTAAAAATAAAATAAAGTATTCAGTAGACTCAAATCAGTGTTTGATTTCTAATTATAAGTTTAAATATGGAGTTCTACAAAATAAACACCAAATCAATCAACGACCAAAATATTGTTGGTGCGAAATCAAAATCATTATAATATGTACATGTTCATGATATCCGTCCAACTTGTTTAAAATTACTACGTTTTATTTACTAAATTTGCTCTCTTATAAGAAATGAAATGGAATTATGTCGAAAGGAAATATATAAAAAAGTATCGAAACAACTTTTGCTAGAATGATGTTACAGATCATCATACTCAATCAAATCATTTTCTCTATTTTCTTTCAATATCATTACTTTTTCCTAATTATATTACTGTCCAATGAATTCAAACAAACAAAACATTACGCCGTTTCCCCGTGGCGGTAGATAAGAACGCTACATCACTTTGTCTTTGCTAACATATCTTACTTCCTTTAACATGCATACATCTTCTCATGCACGCACAACGATTATTCTGACATTTGACATGTCCATCTTCAAGTAGTTGTTAAATTTGGTCATGCCATATCTTTCTCGTTGTGTCATTTGCTCGACACGTTCAAACCAACGCAGTAAGTACTCCTTTTTTAGTTTGGTGGATAATGCTTGTCTCTGTGCATCTATTATTTTATTTATTTATACGCCCTATGGGCTTTTACATTTATTTGCAATACATGCATGTGCCTCAGTGTAACATGAGTATATAAATGAAGTTAAAAGTTGGAATAACACAATAAAGACTCAAAGAAACACTAGAAAGTTAAAATAAGGAAATGTACCCACATGGGAATATGGGAATACAGAAAGATATGAAATATATGTACATATATAAACATACACACATACATACACATGTATATGTATACACACACACACACACACACATTATAGAGATACATAAAAAATAAAGAAACATTTAGTAAATCAAGAAATTTTATACATTTAAAATAAGCCTTTAGAATAACCCTTAGAATATTTAACCTATAATTATGTAAAGACAAACGAAATACATGAATTTCTCTATATTCGTTACCTAGCCGGTGTAGTCTAGATATTGGTGAATTAAAATAATAATTATTTAAAAAAATAACGTTAGCTGCCGAGTATTTAGTTCAGGTACTTTTATGCTGATAATACGAGTTAATACATTGTTTTACCACACATTCGATTGAGATATCGCATTCCGACAGCATTCAGTCTTGTTTCATTGTTGTTTTTCCTCCACATTTAGTGAGGGAACATAATCATCATTTTTTTAAATTTTTAATTATTTTTTTTTGTTTTTTTACAAAATACATAAGAAGTAAAACAGAGTATTAAAAAATAAAGGATACTTAAACAGCAGAGAAATGCATGTTGACAGTAAAAATAGTAAAAGAAAAAATCCCACAAAGGCATGGCCTGTTCGTTGGTATACTAGAAATGTTTATGAATTTTTGTTCCTATAATAAAAAGACAGGTATAATATTTTTGTGTAATATAAGAAAGAGAAAAGAAAATATTCTGTAAAAGATGAGAAGGTACTTTTTTATTTTATAGTAATTAAAAAAGAAAATAAAAAATACAAAAAAAAAACATAAAAGAATTCCTTAAAGGGCAATAAAATAAAGGGCAATAAAATATATAATTAAAAAAAGTAATACTTAACTTGCAAAATAACAAATAAATAAAATAAATACTTTCATACCTTTCAACCTTCATCAGCAAATTGCTCCCCTCGCAAACATCGTAGACCTTTTTTGTTAGTAAATAAATTCGCAGTTTTACATACTTGCGTATTAATAATACATTTTTTTGGGCTATGACGTTTAAAAAAGACAGTAGGAAGGATTGATCGGATATTTTAATTTAAACAGAAAATGATTGATGAGACAGTAAACAATCAACAATGGGATTAGTATTTTTAATGTAGCCATGTCTATGAATCAAATGACAAATATAATGACATTTTAAGACTCTTCAATAAATTACAATTTATCTTCAATCTGATATTTATAAATATATTATGAACATATTTAGTATTTATCAATTTATTACCTGGCATACATGAAATGAATGTTTCAGTAAAATTAAAAATAGTTATAACAACCAGCCAATGATAGGTTATAAGTCCTGTCAATACCATTGAAGACTTTCACTTTTTTGTTGTGATGAAAACGGAAATCACTATTTTAAAAAAAATTGGGCGAGTTAAAAATTAATAACAGAAGTAAACTGTCATAAAACTTGTGAATAGATAACAATAAAAAAATATTATGGACAAAGATGGGAAAATGATTTTTTAAAAACTTCTCAAAGATTGAAATCAATGGATAGTAAAATCGTTTTTGATAAATTGGCTGAAGCAGACAAAGACATAAAAAAAATATTTTGTAATATGTGAACAGGGATGTGTAATATCACCATGGTTGTTTAATCTATACATGGACAACTGAATGAAAGAGATAGAATGTATGAGTATTGGAGCAAAAATGGATAATGATGGTATTTGAAAGGGATAGTGAGGTTACTGACTGCATAATAAATGTAAACAACGAATGTCTCGAGCAAGTAGAAGAATTTGTGTATCTGGGTAGGATGTTTTCAAGAAATGGAAGAGTAGAAAAAGATGTTAAAAGACGGAGCACTAAGCACAGTAATTTCTAATAAAAATATGTCAATCGAAGCTAAACTGGCAGTGCACAACGGAGTTTTAGTCCCAACACTTATGTATGGAAGTGAAACATGGAACTGGCAGAGGAAGGATGAAAGCCGAGTGAACGCGGTTGAAATGCGATCTCTTAGACGAATGTGTGGGAAATCAATGTATGACAGGGTTACGAATGACGAAATCAGGCGAGAGTATAAATTTGAGTCAAGTATAATTGATAAGATTAAGAAAGGGTCTCTGAGATGGTTTGGTCACGTAGAATGAATGGACGACGAAAGAGTGCTAAAACAAGTATATGTGGCGAAAATGAACGGCAACGTGAGACGAGGACGACCAAGCAAGACGTGGCATGATCAGATAAACCAAAATCTTAAGTCTGGTCATGTCAAAATTCATTCGGCGGCCTCCGTTGTGTAGTGGTCAAGACGCTTGACTCACACACGGAAGGTTCCGGGTTCGATTCCCGGTGAGAACACAAAAATTAAAATGTAATTTTTCTCAAGCCTGGGTGCTCTGTGATGTAATTCACCACTGTAATTAGGCCTCCTGGCCTGTATTGTGCAAAAAAAAAAAAAAAAAAGCAGACAGAACCGAAGGGCATGTATGATAAGATGTATGAATGTGGAAGAAGCTAGGAATGTATGCCAGGATAGACGTGTGTGGCGGTCCATTCTCTCTGCCTACCCCTACGGGGAAATGGAATGATGGTACTAGTAGTAGTAGTAGGGTTTCCTAATCTGCACTGCAGAACTTACATTAGATGTTTTAGAACGGTTCATTCCAGCGAGGTGTTTATTCAATCTACATTGCCAAGAATGCCCAGATAACCCTCATTTGAATCTCGAATTTTCCATATAAATAAAAGCATTCGTAATTTGCTATCATCAACTACCATTTTATTAAACATGATACCATCAAAACTTATTAATATCAATTTTTATCTAAAAAATATTGGGTAGATTGAATCGATAAATCTGTAGATTAAGATTCATGACATAAATATATTACAACAGAGATGAAGAACATTATATGTAACATTTTTTTTATATGGAAGCGAAGTATGGAATTGGAAAAAAATATGAAAGTAGGTTAAATGCTGCCAAAATACGAACCCTCGGGCGAATGTGTGATAAAACGATGTATGATAGGTGCATAAATGTCGAGATCCGTGAACAATGTAAGGCCGAGACACGCATTATCGACAAAATCAAGAAAGGGGTGCTGCGTTGGTTTTGACATGTAGAGCTGGCTCGATCTACGATGCGAATGTTGATGGATGCAGGAAACGAGGAATACCGAGAAAGACATAGCAAGATCAAGTCCATCAA
Source organism: Micrasema longulum (assembly GCF_059751315.1). Classification (NCBI taxonomy): domain Eukaryota; kingdom Metazoa; phylum Arthropoda; class Insecta; order Trichoptera; family Brachycentridae; genus Micrasema; species Micrasema longulum. The sequence goes on from NW_028278485.1 coordinate 565,705, forward strand.
ATAATTGGCGTGCGTGCATGAGAAGATGTATGAATGTAGAGGAAGCGAGGTCTGTACATATGTAAATACAGAGTGATTTGGCGTTCTATCATCTCTGCCTACTCCTACGGGGAAAAGGGTGGATGGTTTGCTTGTTGTTTGGAATATATAAGACTCGTTTATTTTTTTTTAAATACATTCAATGTTCATGACATAATAATTTATTAAATGCATAAGTCTAGGCATTTGTCAAGCTTATGATCTGTGTATATTCCTTCGATTCTTCCATCTGTTGATCTTTGTAAAGTTAACGGGCTGAAACCTTTATTAGTGCAGGTGAGAATCCAGCTCTCGTTCTCTGCATTTTGTGGTTACCTACTGTATTGTATAGGACTCGTCGCACATTATTCATTCGATGTGTATCAGTTAATTTTTTAAATAAAATGCTTTTTTTTTCAGAATACGGTTTTGAAATTTAACATACTTTTAAAAAAAAATACAATTTATATCATTTCGTCATTTGAATTTTAACAAAAAGGTTTCTAACTTTTTACTTAGCTCTTTATTGTACCATTTTTAAAACAATTTACAAGTTGTAAACAATTATTTTTTTCATACTTACGCACCCACACACACGCACCCTCTCCCTCATTCATTCCCACACGCACGTGTATCCTCTCCCTCATTCATTCACGCATACACACATTCATATACACATGAATACAAACGTCACACAAATACAATTACTAAACTTCTTTTCTTATATATTATGTTTCATTATATTTACAGTGGATTTTTTTAATTGGCTTTAGTATTGTTAAGATTTTTCTAATTATTTTGTTCATGTAATAGCTGTAAAAATCCGAAATAAAATAAAATAAATAAATAAAAAAATAAATATTTGATTAATTTGTGTTGAGTTTATTTGTGATTTCTTCACAAGTCATTAAGGAAATATAAATAATCTAAATCAGTGTTTTATAATCACTTAAATTTGTATTACGCATACTTGAACGGCTGAAATTTCCTGAAATCGTACCTACAAATTATTTTTTTCTGAAAGGTTTCAGGTGCAGGTTTAGTGCCGAAATACGGCGTTTATTGGCAAAAAATACAAGTACACATACATGCAATACAAAATAAAACAAAATAAGTATTATAGATTGAATTGAATTGCAAGAAAATAATCTGAGCAGCTTCACTAGATACCAAAATACACTATAATAATATATTATAATGACAATACTTTACTGTGATAAAAATAAAGATATTACAAAAAGGTAATATGGAAGTCTAGGCATCTATAGGGCTTATGACTTGATTTATGACTTATGATTTCTATATTACCTTCTCTTAAATGTTCTTCGTCTCTGTTGTAATATGTTAATATAAACATCTCCCCAGGGAGTTGAATCCAGTCCTTGTCTACAAAAATTTGGACAAACTCAAAATATTGTTGAAATCATTATTATTTCATTTAACCATCTCGTATGATATTCTTGAAATATTATTATTTACTCGTACATATTTTTATTTTTTCATCTGTTCATTAGTATTTTTTTCTACAAAAAGTATTATATAGTCGTGAAAAACTTTAATTGGACTCATACACTATATTCTGGTATGATTTTTTTAAATATATTTATTGTTGTTTTTCCAAAAAAATAAAATAAAATTTGAATTAATTTTTTTTATTTTTATATAAACATGCATGTGTTGTAATGTTTTTTAAAATTAATATTTGCTATCAAAGACGTCATACAGTTCATTATAACGATACTAAATAGCTTAATATTTAGTCTCCTTTAATATTACGATTTACGACGTTGCCCTTTTTAATCTTAGCCACAGAATTAAGGGATCAACCAGATAATCACTGAAAAATTGGTACATACGATTTCAAGAAATTTCTGCATTTCAGATATTACAAAGCGTAATAAAAGTTTATATTGTACTAACACATTGATTTCGTTGACATATATTCACAGATTAAAAAAAATGAAAATCACATATCAATAGGTAAATTTAAAAAAAAATTACATTACCACTATGTTTTTAAGATAGTTAAAATCACGATAGTTACGTAGATAGTACAATAATTTTCATTAAGCTCTTCTGTTCTTGAAAACCTAATATTTGTTAGTTTTTCACTTTATAATTTGTCTTATATATGTTAAAAATTGTTCACATTGAGTTTATTGAGTATTTTGAAATTTAAACAAATGATTTATTATGATTTTAAAAGAAAAGAAAATACCTCAATTCAAACGCGATGAACAAACGACCCATGCCTTAAGGAAATTCCCAAGTAAATGTTCTACTTTGAATTAAGGTGTTAGAATCTTGAACATTCTCGATTAATATGATTGCTTAACCCTGAACTGCCATCAAAGAAAATGATAACATGTTTACGATTGGACCTGCTGGACCCATGAAAATGAAATAAATTTTAATAAGTTACATTATTTATTTTACATTATTAAATGTAACCTTTATTAAAAAAATATTTAAAGGCTGAAATTTTCAAAATTTGAAAATAAAATATTATTAATATTTAAAACATTAACTTTGTGGTCAAACATTTTAATAAATATAAGTAAATATTTAAAAATAAGCCCTCACTGATTTTTATTTGTCTACCAGTTTGGAAACGTACCTATTTCTTCATTAGAGAATGTATTAAACTAACATACAAATCCCACTATACACTATAATAGTTACATAAAAAACAAAAGTTGTGTAGTGGGATTTACATTTTATTATAATTAGTGCCCTGATGAAGAGATGGGTACGTCTAAATAATGGAACTTATAGAAAAGCCAGTAAGTGGTTAAATATAAATATTTAGTAACATTTATTTTTAACTTAGGCGTAAGACCGATCATTTTACCTGCATGTAACAAAAAATTATCAAGATACACTGCGATTAGTGTACCAATATAGTGCCCTATGCACCATTCGATGCGGAAAGGGAATGATGAGGAAGGGAATGAAAAAGTGAAAATAAAGAAAGAGGAAAGGAGGAGAGATAAAGGAAGAGAAGGAAGATTTTTCTTTAGACGTGATTTAAACAGAGATAATGTAGTAACATCTTTGATGGTGGATGGGAGATGATTCCAAAGTCAAACGCCATGGACACTATATGAGTTAGAGAAGAAAGAGGAATTGTGAATGGGTACTAAGAGAGTGCTTTGAGAATTAGAACGTAGAGGTAAACCATGGACTGATAAACGTTGAAATATAGCGTTGATAGGCGTGGAAATATTAAAGTCTAGGCATTTACTGGGATTATGACCTGTCATTGGCCGGTTGAAGTGGCCACTTTACTTACTGAGTAACCTTTAACATTCCAAATATGTTTAAACATCCACATTTCTTCAAATCTTCCATCTGTTGAATTTTGTTCGGTTCTGCATTGCCGCCATGAAGATAACCCTATTTAAAATCCCGTTAGACTAAAAAAAAAAAATATTTAAAAAAAAACAATTCGCATTTAGATTCCCTCAAGTCATGTGTTGTCTATTTCCGTAAAAGGGAAGAGGGTTTATCTACTAATACACTAACGAGTAGAGCTGGGAGGCGTGTATCGGTCGGGGGTCGGGCTGTGCTGCCCCTTCGCCGTCGCGCCGTGGTGGGTTAATTAGGTTGGTTGTTAGGTTGGTTTATAGGTCGGTTGATAGATTAGTTGATAGGTCTTGCCTAGGATGCTAGATTTTAAATAGGTTGATGCTAGGTTTTCGTCTTGAATAGGGTGGTGCTAGGAATGGAGCGAATTTATGACCAATGATTTTCTTATTTTGGGCCTTATCGGATTTAATTATTTGGCTGATGGAAGGGTGGCAACAGTTCTGGTTTTCCCGATCGGACTTGTTTCTTCTGGTTTATTAACAACCAAATGAACTAACATACCCCATCGCCGTCAGAATTGGGAAAATTTAATTGAGGGCCACAGACATATTTACTGTATATACTTGACTGGTTGCTCTGACGGCGATGTACATGTAAATTCAAAAAATAAAAATACGTGAATCTTTTGAAAACCAAGTTTTAATTTTTTTTTTTAACAAATAAATTTACCGTTCATTACAGCTAAAAAAATAATTGTTTTTTGCAATGTGCGGATCTAAAAAGAGGCCACAAGCCCTTTAAAACAGATTAGGGTATGTGGGTGGGGGCTCTCAATGTTGAATTTTGTGAAATTAAATATCTGAAACCATTATCACATATTGAGTATATTAAGTTTTTCTACTGATATTTTTTGGTGGGACTGCATTTTTATTATTATCATAACATTGGTGAGATTCACACGACTGATCCAATGCACCTACTAGGCAACGCCTTAAAACAATTTTTCAATTTTTATACTTCTTAAATCACGATTTAACTAACTGGTAAGAAAAAAAACCTTAAAGTTCCACCAAGAATTTTCATTGGCAAACTTAAAATTAAAAAATAATGTTTTCGAATAAGGTAAGTGGTTCACTTGTAGTGAATAAGTGAAGCATTTTAAAAATTCAATTAGACCCATGAGTACGGTTAAGTGTTAAAGTGGGTGCTCTTCATTCTGCTATTATTTATCACCCCCCCTCCCTGTCGGAAGGTAGGTACTTTACCTGTTGAATTTTCCACATGAAAGCCGCGTGTATCACGATATTAAATCAGTTTGTTTTGAAACGCGAACTGGGAAGGTCTACCGTTGACTATATACTACTGAGGCAATGTTTGTAGTACGCGCGCACAATAAACAATAAAAAACATACAAACGTCAAAAGTTTAACAAATAAAATTTAAAAAATAACGTAATTTTCCATTCGTGACAGTAATATTTTTTCTGTATATCAAACTTAAAAAGCGAAATTTGTAAATATTATCGTGTTTAATTGAAATTATTTTTTAAATCGCCGTTTTTATTTGTTTTTATCTAGTAGTTTTACCACAGAGATAAGCAACTAGCTTACATATTATCACTCGCCGGATACAATTAGCCGTATAGTTTATTTGTTTTTTATTACTGTCGGTCAAAAAGTTAAAAATGGGCCAAGGCGAAGGATTTAGACCTGATGATCCGAAGACACAGAGTAAAGAAGCCATCATTGAGGAGGATGTCCCAAAACCACAAGGTAGGATTTTCCGCTATTTTTTGGTCTTTTCTTTTCTTTTTAATTGGAATATTTGAGTAGGGAAAGAATAAATTCAATGTACGTTTTTTTTATTTCTTAAATATTTTAGTCGGGAATTTTGAAGTAAGGAAGTACAAATGCAGTAAATATAAATATTCTTTTTTTATTTATATTTACTGCACAACAGATCAGGAGGCCCATCACAGTGCTGAAATACATCACAGAACACCCAGGATTGAGAAAAAATACATTTAATTTTTGTGTTCTCACCGGAAGTCGAAACCGGAACCTTCCGTGTGTTAGCAAAGCGTCTTGACCACCACACCACGGAGGCCACCTAGTAATTAATAACAAAAAAACAATATACTAGTACTTACTATTTACCCAAATGTTAAAATATTCCAAACACTTCCTAAAAGTCGTAAAAAACTTGTTAAGAAAAATTTAAAATAGAGTTTGGTAGTCAGATGGCAGAAGGGAACCATCTGTGATTTTCCAAAATGTTCAGGAGCGCTGAATTAAGACTCAATTTCAAGACGTTAAATCCAGAAACTAAAATATTTTAGTGTTACTTTTCAATAATAAATTACCGTTCTAAATGATAATGTTTCTTTTTTCTATGTGTGTTTTTTACTGAAATATTTATTAAAACTTTTGGAAACTAAAAAACAGAAAAAAATACGAGTAAAATATAAATATAGAAGATGGTTATTTCTGCCATCTGACTACCGAGTTGTGGTTATGAATTTTAATCTCGGATCTTTGATCTTTAAGTCCATAACTCTCTAACTTAAAGATATCTTACCATATCATGTAACAAAAATGATCAAGGATATTGCGGTTACTATTAGGTGGCACTATTAGGTGCGAAAAAAGAATGATGATGATAATGCAAAAATAGGTAATTGATTAGGTTAAAAAAAACAACATGAAAGAAAGTCCTATGTTATAATTCAAAACCAATAACATTTTTATTTATTATTAAACGCGTATAAATTAAAAATAATACTTTTTTTTTAAAAGTTCATATCATAAATCGGGTTGTGGTCCTGTGGCTAGTGTCTCGGACTCATGGACCAAAGGTCCGTGGTTCGAATCCCACTCTACCCAACTTGATTTTCTAATAATGAGTTATTTACAACTCGTTGAAAATGGCCCTAAAAATGAAATATTTGGGTAAATCATAAGAACGCAAATATTTCTTTATACTAAAAAAAATAACAACACGCTAGGAAAAAAAGTGTGTTGAGCGTAGATATAATTTACTTGTAAAAATAAAAATATGAACTTATTGATTTTGAAAAATTTGATTTACGATCTAACGAGAAGTTTTGTTAATTTGTAATAATTTGAATTTAATTGTATACAACTGCACCCAAAGGTCGAAGCACTGATCTGGAAATAAGTAAATCGTAATATTGACAATGCGATTTGTTTTTTAAAAAAACACGGAAATCGTAGCGTAATATTGTAACAATTTAGTAATGAATTAACAAGAGCCTTTTTTACAATCCACTGTGATTAATGAAATACTAAAAAACAAGGTGTATACATAACACAATACCCTTGAGATGTACATAATAAAACACCGAATAATCTTTTTTACCTTAATGTTACAGCGGGTTTTTGCAGCTTTAGTCAAAAACCTATCATTAATTTTTAGAACCCTATATAATTTTTTTAATAAAAAACTTTTTGTGACGGGTATTTACCATTTGACAAGGACATTATATGAATAAAAAAACAAATTAACTTAAAATAGGGGTTTTTAATAATTTATGTAAACAAAATCTAATAAATAAGCATATTGTTAACGACTTAAAAAGGGTATTATAATTTTTAAGAAATGCGTTTTTTTCAAATGCAATAAAACTAAAGGTAAATGAAAAATAAAAAAAAACAAAACAAAATGCAAATTTTTTTTTCAAACATTTTCTGCAAAAACAATTTTATAAGTCTAATCAATAAACTTAAATATAAATTACTACAATCGTGAAAATAATAACACCTTCATTATCAAAAATTCAATACTTTAAGTTTACACAATCCTGTAATTACAAATTAAGATTTTTTATATCATCAAAGCACACAATAAAATAAAAAATGGTTGTAAACATTAACAAAAATATTTTGAATCGCCAACACATATTTTGAAAAAAAAAATATCAGATTAATTTTTATATTATACACGAAATCCTTTTTATTATTACAGTTTAATTATTCCAAATGAATGAAATAATTGATTTATTTTGTAAAAATATTGTCAATGGTTTCTGTAGATAAATTTCAAAAAATATATAAAATATATGTAAGTACATACAATCAATTAACGAAATAAAATTAGTCTCCATCTAACATGGCTCAGCCTGTTCTAAGATGGATATGTTTATGTTTAAAAGTATAAGTAGTTCTATACTAATATAACAATAATAAATAACTAAAACTACTTTTGAAGCGTCCATTTTTCAAATTTCCAACCTTCTACTGTCGTTCGAACCTTCTAGAAGTTTCTAGACCTTACTTTCGCTGCCTATGATGGCATCCTCACGGGCACTATATGAAGTCAAGCCCGATGATAATTTCATCTCTGACAATGATCTTCGCAGGGTCAGCATCCAATAAAAAATCATCGAAATAATAAAAGTTCAATGACTTTAGCTGTCCAAAAAACAGCAGGCTTAACTAATGTTAGACATTTAAAATAACCAATCCATCTTAAAAGGATACTTATTTAACTAAATATAATCTATGCATCTGTAATTTTAATAAAAGACCTTGAATAGTTAAAGAAGGAATCAAGGTCACAAATTATTTTGAAGAATTGCGTGCACTCGTAAAATTGACAACGTATCGTCCTCAAAAGAGATCGACAAATTGCTAAAAAAATCATTATTAATGAAGTTAGATACATGATACACAAACAATGTGTTGGATTCGTTCCGACGTTTCGGCTACCGTTGAAGGAACCATCTTCCGGGTATATGTGTTGCGTAAACGTCGGATTGAATCCAACTTACATGGGACCACCCAAAAAATACGGTACATATTAGGAAAAAGGTGTTTTAACTTCCCGAGGTCCGAGACAAACCTGGCCATAAGAAAAACGAACTTCTTTAAAAATCATAGGGTTAGTAAAATTAAACCAAAACGATAAAAAAATACATTTGTTTGCAAAATTATTAAATAATTATTACAAAATTTCATTTTTGTTAAATAAGTAAAAGTGTATTTATATTTAATTATTTAATAAATAACTTTATTATTATCATCATCATCATTCCACGACCGCTCACTAGGTAGAGCATACGGTGTCGAGAAAGAGCCCCCATGCATCTCTATCGGCTGCCAGCTCCTGTACGTCCTCTCAAATCAGGTTCGCGTCCCGTAGTTTTGACATAAACAGTCAGCAGCTGACATCTTATACATCGAGAACCTGATGCCTCGTAAAGTAGGCAAGCGTTGTTAAGGCTCTCAGGAGGCATCCATAGTATATGGCCCAGCCAACCGCATCGCCTCCGTTTGATGACAGTTGTCACCGAAGTTGCTGCGTCCGTTTTCTTTTTACTTTATTCCTTATAAAGTCAAACCATCGCAAATCCAAGATTCTCCTGAGACACCTATTCTCTAAACTCAGTATTTTGCTGTTTTGGCCCTAGTGAGGTGCCACGACTCGTATCCGTAGAGGAGAATAGGTGTTATGTTTACAAAGATTTGATAGATGCATTATAAAAGCCAATTTAATAATGGATGACCTTTCTTAGGTTCATATACTAAATACTTTCTCACTTAAATAATTTCTTAAAAAACATAACTGGACGCCATTTTAAGTTTTACACTCGAGGATTTTCGACGGAAAAAAATACCAATAAAATATGCCGAAAACAATATATGGGATGCTTTTGCTGTCGAAGAATATACGATAAAGAGTAGTTTAAAAGTATTTCCACTTTAAAAAAATCATGTAGTGTTGAAAAAATAAATAGGTCCACATATGAACGCCAGAGGTTAAACAAACCTAAATAATGTAAAATTATGTTATTAAAACGTGTTATAATGTCGTACCTAAAGATAAACTTTTGCGTACGTATATTAAAAATGCTTATTTTGGGCAAAGATTTTTATCGTACTTTGACTATCAAATCATTGCTTAATACACCTTTTTTTACAAAATGGGGCTCATTTTATTCTAGACAAGTCGAAAAAACATTAAATATATTTTTTTATTTGTTTAGATGGTAAATTATAAATAAACTTAAATTTGCTTTATAGTAAAACAATATGATAATCAAAATAATAATTAAACTAAAAATACCGAAATTAAATATATCTAAAAATCTACATAATACTAGAATTAATTATCTGTATCCGTAATATACAAATAGCACTTCGTTTTCACCTTCTCTTAGACTTTCTGGCAACTCATTAAACATTTTCAAACCTTTATAGTAAAGGTTGTTTCGAGTTCCGGTCAGTCTCACCCTAGGAAGCCTGAAATTACCTCTACTTTTGATTCCATAACAATAAAAATCCTTATTGCATTGTATACTTTTCATCGTGTACTCAGGAAGCAGTCTGTTTTTCAACTAATAATTAGAAGTATTGAACAGGATTCTTTTCCAGAATATTTAATTTCTTTAACATAAATTCAATCCTGGGATATGGACCACACCTTGATACCACTCTCATTGCCCTGTTCGGTGAAATTAGATTTTTTCAAATCTGTATCGTATCAAAGAAACAGGACAGTAGAGCAATTATTAAAAGTGGCAATACAATAGATTGGAATACTAATTTACTTAAATTTAAATTTAGTTTGTTATTGTTCCTAAGAATCCTACTTTTTTGGCAACTTTTTTTGTCATTTATTTATATATTTACTGACTTATTAAGTCCAGTTCACAATGGTAAATACATGTCTTATAATATATACTGGTACAATTGAAATAAAATACAACTAAATAAAATTAAAGCTAGGACAAAAAAATAAATAATAATTTCTACCTCAGTACAAGATTTGGTCTACCTAAGTAATTGATTAAATCTGGAAAGACTTACATCAAAAACGCCCAGATCTTGTCTTGAGTTTTCAATGCGACACAATAGCGAAATATCACATACTACGAATACCGATAAAAATATAAGAAATGGATTTAGAATAACCAGTTGTATTTTTAAAATTAATATGAATATTGTAGAATTGTTTTTTCGTATCCAACTTTTTTTTTAAATTACTTAAAATGTGTCACTAGAAAAACGCGACATGTTTGGCATTGATAGTTGTGACGTCAAGATTCGTGACGATGTTCTAAAAAAATATGAACGATCAGGAACAATGTTAAAAATAAACATGAATCGTAACTCATATGACCAATGCAATGACCGTTTTTGCGGGAATTTAAAATTACAAATTTATTAAAATATATATATGCTACTAATAAGTAGCATTTTTTAAAATCCTAGACAGTATTTCATAGACCCTTATTACTTTAAAAATGTAATTTAAAAAAAAGTGATATTTCCTTATTGGGACATTGGTGCATGCAAGCTATAGTTTGTGCTGTGTTTTACGTTTTCAAAATAAGTCCCAAAGTTTAGTTTACTATCAATAGTTATTGCCACACATGAAAATATATAATCTATGAAACCATTATTTAAGTCATGTTCTTTTTTGCTTTTAATGGTTTGATTAAATCCGGCATCATAATTTTTACGAGTAAAACTGACGACTGCTTTGTAAACTTTTTTATTTAAGAGGGCAATTTGCTAAATCAACCTTCTGGGAAAAACATTCGTACAACTGTTATAAGTTTATATTATGCTGGCAATAAAATCCAAATTTTTTTGTGTTTTTTCTGTCAAAATAATGAGATGTTTTGCGGTCCCGTGTTAGTGTGGTATAGCATCGAAATCCAAGTTTCAAACCCCGATCTATCACGAATTATTAACTATTTTTAATACGAATTACAAAACAAAACGATTTTTTACGGTTTTTTATGAATAACGGATTTTTTATGACTAAATTGCCCAGCAACTGAAATATTTGGGTAAATTAAACGCATTTATTTATTTAAAAAATGGTAACTATTTAGTTTTTAAAACTATAAATGATATTTATATAGTTATGCAGATTACGATTTTCCCGATTAAGTTGGTATCATAATATCGTCGCGATCGTAGAACAACGACGGATGTGCGAGAAATGCTATTGGCTTTATTAAAAAAGCTTTATATTCCAGATTTAAAAAAAAAATGTATATAACTAACCCAAGAATCAAATGATACACTTTTTTTGTTATGTTGTGACATTAATGACAAAAAAAAACATCTCTCATTTAATGTTGAAGAAAATCACATGCGTCTTTGTTCTTCGATCATGACGATGTGATAGCATAAGATTTTCTATTCCGTAATTAAATCAACGTTTTCATTGTGGAATAAAAAAATCGGGTTGACAATAATTACAAAATATGTCAGTAAATCTTTTACCATCATTTTGTATTTCAGTCCAGACGTAATCTTTTTATAAATCAACAAGTTTCTAAGAACTGAAAACAATATATTTTTAATTTATTGGCTGCCATAAACATTAAATTGTATTGTTTAAGTCGCAGTGACGTTTGACAAAGACAAAAGGAAAATTAGTACTTTATTACAGCAACAGACAATAGAAATAGGCGAGTTAATTCCTTCAGCTACTTTAAAACACGCCCATTGATTCATTACTATTCCATTTAGATACATATAATATAATATTTACTACAAAGGTATTATGAGGCACACAGACGAGCAATGGTCCAACAAAAGTTTCCAATCGTTTAATTAAATAATGACAACATTTTAATTAAATTACTAATATTATTGATTAATAGTTTTCTAAAAAGGGTTCTAAATGTTCAATGAAAAACTCAAGCAGTAAAACTGGACAAGTGATTTTGTCTCGATTAAATCGAGTGGAGAAACGTCCGCCTCGTAGCGTAGTGGTTGACGCGTTCGCCTATGATGCTTGAGTTGGCGGGTTCGATTCCCGGGAAGGTTGACATGAAATTTTTATAAAATATATTTTTCCACTAAAGTATTTCATTGTCTCTGGATTGGCACTTGAAACGTAAGACTAATCACTTTACCTTTCTGTAGCAATTGGTCAAAATACGCTGCATTTGATTTAACAGTGCAGTGCCCTTTGTACCACCGGGTGCGGATAAAGGTTTGATGGTGATGAATTGCAGAAAGTCAAAATTCTAACTCTATTTTGAGAGCTATGCTAAGTACTGCATTTAATTTTTTTGTATATGTAAGCGTATATCTTATAAAACTAAAAATCCCGATATTGATTTAAAGTTCTTTGACGCCTTATTAATAATTCCAATATTTGAACATTCTAGCCACTTCAAATATTCACTTAATGGAATGCCAAGCATCGTTAATTTTTGTGAATATTTTCTATGTTGACACGACAGAGTTGATCGTGCTAATGAAACATAAAAAAAACTTTCGTATGAATTTAAACTAAATTGAAAATATTGCTATTTGTTTATAAAATAGGATTTTATATACGCTGAGTGGGTAAATTAAAAAGTATAGTAAGGCATGGCATCTCGTTGTATTAAAAATTAACCGCATATGATTCAAATGAAAGCACAGCAGTGGATCAAACAAGAGATGTACAATTTTATGAAGATGTTGAAGCTGATATTGGTGAAGAATTAGGAACTGAATAAGTAGAAGGTAAAGAAAGAATAAAAACTAATATTTAAAAGTGATTAAAATAACAAAGTATCGATACTAATGACAGAACATTAATTTTAGAAGTTGGACAATATTGTACTAATATATATTAAAAAATCACTGACAGTAAGACCAGTCAGACAAATAAAGTAGAAACAATAGGCAATATAAACTTGATAGCATTAGGAAAACTCAATTCAACATTTTGAAGCCTCATTTTGAACTCCCTAAATACCTTAGTACGTGTCCGTCTCGAACATTGGTCTCAGGAAAAATAACTCTGACCAATAAGTTTGCTCATTAGCAATTTGCAAAGAAATATGGAGCCGTTTTGCTAGGAATTACGAGAGACGATCGAGAAATTATTGGATCCCGGCAAACGTATCCGATGCAGTAAAAAGAATAGGATAATTTGTAGAAATGGTCAGAGCTCATCATTCAAATTTATTTTCTAAGTATAAACAGGTAGGACGCTGCATTAGTATAAAATCGCAATGTATATCTTTATTATTTTCGTTACTTGAAGGTAAAATGATCGACCAGTCGCGTTTCAGGTGCCAGTTCGCGGATAATGAAATATTTTAGTATGTTAGGAATTGAACCCGAGACCTCTTGCATTGTAGGCAAATACGCTGAATATTCGACCCCGAGGCGATCACATAAGTTTATTATATAGATGAAGACTGTGTATTTCAAAGTAAACCCTGATGATACCCACCGAAAACGGTAAATACAAATTTCGACTCGAAGATATTGAGATGTTAGCAAAGAAGTCAAATTACAAATGGGTAAAAAATATAACAGAAGAAAAAAACAAAGGCAAATTGGTATTGAGAAAGATAATTAAAATATATGTGATCAAAGACTAATAAAAATATTTAAATGTAGCAATCGTTACATTAATTTGTAACAGTTACGACTTAGTCCACTTTTAAGTTAGATTCGTTCCACTTTTTGAGACCGTTTTATACACATCAGAATATTTAATGTGATGCTTCACTGTTTTACGAGTGTCAATTTATCAAAACTATCTTTTAAGACAGTATCTGTTGGTGCTGGAACACTGTTTTCACTACTAGGTGGAGTAATAAAATTTTCGAGTTTGTAGGTGTCAGTGCTGGAATACTGTCTTCTATATTTATTTAACTTTTTGTACATAATGTAAGTCGTACAATGGCGAGTTTATTGCCAAATGACAATTTCTTCCAACCAACCAACAAAATAAAGGTTTTATGTATATAATTCAAGTTAAAAAACATTTTCGAAAAAAAAGCTAAATAAATACAAAGAAAGAAATAACTGTATTTGAATATAAATAACCTTAAATCAATACTATTACTCCATTCGAAAAAGGAATAAAGAAGAAAAAGGAAAGGAGGTTAAAGAAGAGAAAAAAGATGTTCCTTCAGACGTGAATTAAATGGAGATACTGTAGTTACATCTCTGAAAGTGGATGGGAGAAGATTCCACAGTCGAGCCGCATGGACACTATATGAGTAAGAGAAGAAAGAGGAATTGTGGAGGGTATTAAGAAGGTGCTTTGAGAATTAGAACAAAGAAGTAAACCATAAACTGAAAAGCGTTGAAATTTTTCAAGGAAGCATACGGGTGCGTCAGGACTATGAAGTACAGTGAACAGAAGTAAGAGGGAGTGATAGTCTCTCCACTGTCTAATTGTGAGTTATTTCAGTTGCCCACGATAGTCAGAAGTGTGGTCATAACTATTAGGTAGAATAATTAAGTTTTGGTCATGAGGTCAATGCAAGTCTGGGGGGAGACGAAGTGGTCGAGGCACTGAGGCCTATGACCTGCTGTAGACAAAATCAATAATGCTCGCAACAATGCCTATGAACCTGCCGTACCCAGGTTGATATTCACGGCATGCTTCGCAGCCTAAACGAGAATTAAATATATGACATAAATAACTAACCATTTCAATCGTGTTTATTTGTTAGAATAAGTAACATTCATGCACATATTGCACGTATCGCACGTGCGGACTATTGTTTCTACGGTGAAGTTTGTTTATTTACACCTCCCAGCAATAAGATATCTTTAATTAGCTTGGTTATATGCATCATTTGCCTTGCTGTCCCCTTACAAGGCGAAACAATTGAATTCTTCAAATTTGACACCGATTTTATTGAACTCGGAAAACGTAGTTTCTGTTAAATAAGGCGGCCTTCGTGGTTCGTGGCTAAAACATTTGACTCACGCACGGAAGGTTCCGGGTTCAATTTCCGGTGGGAACACAAAAAAATATAAATGCAATTTTCTTCAAGCCGGGGTATTTTGTGCTGAAATTTATCTCTGTAATTGGACTTCCTGGCCTATTGTGGTGCAAAAAAAACATGAAATAAAAAATACCCACGAATCTTCGATTTCAAAACTGACTGCAGTGAAAATTGATAATAACCATTGAAACCACGTTGGAAGATACAAATTAAATCCACGCAAGTCAAACTAATTTAAAAAAAAAAAAAATTGTAGTTTGTTTTTTCTCTTTTTCCTGTAATATAACTGATTTCATACGTTGGTCATTTTCGAAATTAACGAATCAAATAAAAAACAATTTTATCAAGCGCAGTTTTTTATTGGCAGAAAATTGCAAAAACACTGATCGTGTTTTTAAATTATCTCCTTCACAATGTATTTTTTGGTAGAATCATACTGTTTTTTTATTATAGAAATAAAAGACGATGGATGCTTAAATACACAAACTCGGAAAAACCGGTGACCGGTTTTATCGCTTTCGTGACATATTTGAGATTTGGTGATGTATCCAAAATAAAACAACTTTATACCTACTAAATATATAAAAACTTGTAATGTTCCCAATAAATTAAATTAAAATGAAATAATATTATAAAATCTGAACGTATTTTACCTTAGTTGATATTAAACATGAATGAAACCTGTGTAAAACACCAATGTAGAATTTCAACAATAATTTTCAAAATAAACCTGTTTAAATGAAATCTATATTTTTTTAATTATAACATTAATTTTAAAGTGTTTTACAAATGTTTTTGAATAACGGAAGGTTTTCCCCAATATAACCAAAATATTCCTCTAATATACTCAGTATACCCTAATTGAATTTTAATTACTTTACTTATTTTGGCTTGTATAGAAATCCACAAACATAAAATAGCAATTATTTTTAGTATATAATGAAACTTTGTAAATATTTAAGTTAGTTTCTTTGAAAATGTCCTAACAAGACGAAACGCGACACAATATACCCTTTGTATTTTTTATAAAAAATAAAGTAGAATTATAATCCAATAAACATGTTTTATTTTGGATAAATTACCAAATTAAATATGGAATTCTACCAATTGTCTGCTTACACAATAAATATTTGAGATTGGTATCTTAATTATAAAATTAAATATACGTATACAAAAACAGTAAGGATAAAGAATTCAAAATCATATAATGTTAAATTCATTTTATTATTTTTGTCTAAAGGACCTTTTCACAAAGTGTTACTGGGTAAATACAAAAGTTTTTACAATCTTATTTTTATACATTTAACCCGTCTCAGCGATTTTAATGATTGCGAATTAAGACGCCTAAAAAGTAAAGCACGATTTAAAAAAAATAAATTATAGTGGGTAACAAGTAATGGGGAATATATGTATCTTACTTTTCAAACATCGAATTCTTTATTGGCAATCATTTTGTTCACCGAGATGGGTTGAACCTATTACAATAAATTAAATTATGAACTCTTGTATTTAACCAGTATCACTTTGTAAAAAATACTTCTGACAAAAAAAAAATAATTGCCATAACATAATTTTGAATTATTTACCCTTACTGTTTTTGTAAATACACGTGTGATTTTTTAAAGCCAGGGTTGCATTGTTATGTTGTGTCACAACACAACACAACCCAACAATGTTCCACAACGGTCCACAGACCGGTGTGTTGGGGAACAATTCCAACTCAACACATGACTTTTAGCCCCATGGAGTTGGGACTTACGTCTCAAAAAATGTGTTATAAACTAATTATAAGTAAATAAATAAATATGGCCAGATGTGATTCTAACCATATAAAATACAACAACGTTTGAGTATGTCCAAATGCTTGCAGACTGGCTGGATTTCCTCCCCAGGAAGTTATTCATATTTAAATTTATTTCAACATAGATGGAAAACATTTTTGAGAGGGTAATATGGAAGTCTAGGCATTTACGGGGCTTATGACCTGTCGTTGGCTGGTTTAAGTGGCCACTTTACACACTGTGTAACATTCACCATTCTGCCCATGTTTGAACATCCACATTTTCTCAGCTCTTCCATATGTTGACTTTTGTGAAGTAAAAGAGCTGAAACCTTTATCACGTGGGTGAGATTCATCCGGCTGAACCAAATAACCTACTAGGCAACTTAATAATAATATAATCTTAATAAAGACGGAAAACTTAAAAAAAATTAAGGTAAAAATTTAAAGGCGTTCAAAATGTTTATGAACTGTCATTGTTTAGTAATCAATTTGTGAACTTTGTACCATTTACTATTCTGGTTATGTTTGAACATCCATAAACTGTTCATTAGCATGTAAACATTGAGTTTCTACAAATCCTTACCGCCATCTGTTGATTCTTTGACGTAGGTAATAAGGCCAAAACCTTCACTGATGTATGTGAAGTTCGTACGCCAGATAATCTTTAAAACCCTCGGCTCATCTCCGAGAGTTCTAAGTTCGATTTCCGATTTTCCTACGTCTAAACAGACGTAGGGAAATCGCCTGACGCCTATCTCATATAAATTGTCACTGTAACTAGACCTGTTGCCGTAAAAAAAAAATAATGCTTCGGAAAACAATAAAAGTTTTTATCTTTTATGGTAAACAGGTATTTACAGTTGATATTTACAATTGTACAAGTAATACCTAGACACTAGACACATATTTATTTATTTATAGAAAACATTACGCAATTTCTGAACAATAAAAAATGCTTCTTCAGTAAAAATATCGATCTATTCTTCCTCCAAGGCAAAACAAGTTGTATAATATAATTTTTATTATGCGTTCCGAGTACATGTCTATAGCTGAGCTGTAGATAATTATAATCGCTACGTAAAAAAGTAACAAAGTAAAGCGTATGGTAATTAAATTACTTTACAACTGGTAATTTTAGAGCATGAAACATGCTACGCTACGTTCTTTGACGAATAAATCAATTTTTCTTAGAAGTATTGAACAATTATTGTTCAATATTGTTCATTTCACTGTAATATACAAGAATATCTAAGCACACAATATTAAAAAAACACAAACACTAAACGTATTTGTAAATAAAAATACAATTTTCCTATTCGTCATATTGTAGTCTATAAATGGACTTATTCAAAGCATTTCCCAGAGTTTTACACTTGATGGAAAATCTTTTCAACACGTTTAATCATAAAAATGTTTTACCCGACATATTTGAATAATAAATATTTACTGTATAAGGCAAACTACTTTTCTTATCGGAAAAATACGCAGGTAAGTTAAATTCTTTACAATTCATGCTGACATCTGCCGATACAGTAGAAATTATAATTTATCGGTGAGAATGAGTTCTCACGTCCGATTCTCGGATCTAAGAATGTGTTTTTTTTTATTGATGAAGACCTAGATATTCGAACGCTTTGTTTATTGCTTATAAATTTTTGACATTATTTTATAATATTTCTTTTGTTTTAACAATACACACTATAAATATATTTAGTATTAGTTAATAGGCGTGATACTAATCCGAACAGCGTTTTTAGAAGTTAAAGAAGAGAAAAATAATAAATTGGACTGGTACAGCCCTTTACCTTAGTAGAAAACTGGTTGAACATTGAACAACAATTGTGGAAAAACAAAGAATTCTGATTATCTCCTTCGAAAGAATAATATATTGCAATACGCCTTTAAGGTAAATCTTTGGTGTTAGTGTTTTTCATAATTCCTTTTTAAGTATATTGTATTTTTCTTCGATCATTTTTACTTCTTATGAGTAACCTTCAGTCCTGCTCCAGCTCCTTTCCTTCGTCTCGGAACAATCTAGACTCCCGAAGTTCTGCTGAATAGTTGCGTTCGTAGACGGTCTTCTGAAGCACCTGCGGCCCATGAGCTGGTAAAAAAGGGGAGGGGGGTTCATCTCACCAGGTGAAATTTGTAGTATGTGACAGCATTTTCACACTTAAACTCATCGAAGGCTGATGCCTTTTTCTTTGAACCTCTTCGTTTTTGACAAAGTCAAAACATCTGATATCAAGTATTCGTTGCGAGCATCTATTTTCGAAGCTTGCGAGTTTTTGCTTTATCAAGTCAACAAATACTTATACAACATGATCTAGGTAGACATGATTTATATTTAAAATATAATGTTTTCACAAATTAAGAATAACATTGAAAATATGTATGTATGGAATATTGAAAAATTTTGAAGTAGGATGAAATATCTCAAAAATGAATAAAAGATGTTAAAAATAATATTCATTTTAAAATCGAAAATAATGACGTCACTCCTTATATCTACGTGTAGTATTTCCGTTTTCCGCTTGAAGCCCCCGCACCTTGTAAGGAACGTTTTGACCATAGAAAAAAAGAGTATAAAAATCCGGCAAATAATACTTTGTTGACATTTCAACCAGAGATTATGTCAAATTTCTAGGTTTTTCTAAATCGAAACGTTCGTAAAAACAACCATAACATAGAAATGAGCAAATTACGATCAACTTAATGAAGTAATCAAAGCAATATTCCATGGATTCTTGTCAGTTTTGTTATTGGCTGGAGAAATACAACTTACCGCGGTCAGTGAAAGTAAGAACGCCAACCGTTTCATGACGTCACTACTGAAAAGTGACACACTAATTACAGTCATTTGGCGCGGTATTTGATAAATCTAACTTTAAAAGATCATATCTTTGTAAATAACGCACAAAAAAATAACATTTTTGCGTAGTTAAATAGTACGCTAATAGAAAAAAAAACAGCAGAATTCCTCATTGTCAATCTTGGTAAAATACATTTACAGTTTTAAAAAAATCGTATTTCCAAATCAGCAAAAGTCGTAAAAAAAATATATACCTTATTTATCATATATTATAATTTTTAATTGTAACTTAATCACTGGCCATTGTTTCACCGATTTGTAAAACCGAGAACCGCAACTAAAGTACCGTCATAAATCGATTCGTAGTATGTAAAGAGGCAGATTGACTATTCGTCACAGTTATAATAAAATGGTGGTTTTTAATGGTTTTATATTTTAAAATACTAACTGTTTGCTATAAATTTGTAGCGATAAAAATTGACAAGCAAATACAATTGTTCGACTTAGTTGAAGTAATTTTGTTCAGTTCTTAAAGTAATATTATTGTAGCTTTTATGAATAGTCGGCGTCGCGTCGCTTACATAAGTATAATATAATATGTACGAAAATATAAACGGAAATACCAAAAATACGTTTCATTATTATTTTGTTTTTTCCGTCAAAACTAGATACGTACAATTTAGAAGAAAATTAAAACTTTTTTTAGATTACTGCTCAAAAATTGTATTTTTATTTTTATTTATTTCAACAAAGAGGGAAAACTTTTTTGAGAAGGGAATATGGAAGTCTAGGCATTTACAGGGCTTATGACCTGTCGTTGGCTAGTTTAAGTGGCCATTTTACACACTGTGTAACATTCACCATTCTGCCCATGTTTGAACATCCACATTTCCTCAACTCTTCCATCTGTTGACTTTTGTGAAGTAAAAGAGCTGAAACATTTATCACGTGGGTGAGGTTCATCCGGCTGAACCAAATCACCGACTAGGCAACGCCTGAGAACAATTTTCCAATGTTTATACTTCTTCTTTTCCAGGTAGTTAATTCAACAATGTTTGAGTTTGGAACAAAATGGAAAATTGTTTTCAAGCGTTGCCTAGTAGGTGATTTGGTTCAGCCGGATGAACCTCACCCACGTGATAAATGTTTCAGCTCTTTTACTTCACAAAAGTCAACAGATGGAAGAGTTGAGGAAATGTGGATGTTCAAACATTGGCAGAATGGTGAATGTTACACAGTGTGTAAAGTGGTTACTGAAACCAACCAATGACATGTCATAAGCCCTGTAAATGCCTAGACTTCCATATTCCCTTCTCAAAAATGTTTTCTTTCTCTGTTGAAATAAATTTAAATATGAATAGTGAGGAAATCCACCCAGTCTGCAAGCATTTGGATATAATTTTTACTTTGTTTAAACTAACAATAACAACAATTTAAATTATAATGTTGGTTATTCCTCTTAAAAAACCGTTTAAATTAATTGAGATAATTTGTTGTTTATACACTTTGAAGTCTTGATTTTTGTTGAAAAAGTCCTCCCATCATCTGCTTCTTTGCTTCAGACGTCGCCAGGAATTGCCCAGTGACGGTGAAATAAAATTAAAAATAACAACATTACAATCCGAAACAAATGTATCCAGTTTCATTCTAACATCCACAATCTACCTATTCACAGATTATTTTTATTAAAAAAATTATATTTTTGTATTTTTGAATACTTATCTAAACACAACCCTGCTACATTAGAGAAGCAGCAACGTTAAATAAATATACCAAGCAAATGTTACAATAACATATACGAGTATGCTAATATAAAACCAATTCGTATTTTTTTTCATAAAATAAATTACAAATTGTAACGCTTTAAACCGCCTCCTCAAATTAGTTTCTCAACAATTTGCATACACTTTGCTTGTTTATTTATTTCTTCTGTCTTTTTTTAATGTTTTTTTTGTTGCGTATTTTATGATCTTAAAATTATTATTTTTGTTCTAAATATGTTACTCCCGGGAATAATCATATCTATGCATTGTTTTGATTACAATAAAAATATATGTTTACATAACGTAAGGTTACCCATATACAATGAGAAACTTCCGTCCTACGGGAAATCGGATACAATAAATGTTTTCTTGCGCGAGGTAAAAATTGGAGCATTAAATTTTTCCGCAAAGTTTCCTGAAAATGTACGAAAACAATAATAAAAAAACATTTGAATAAAAACGGACTTCTTTGAATGACGTCACTGGTTTACATGAATCAACCTATGATATGAGACTTATGGAAGTTTGCTTGCCATGGATAGACCAATGGGAAGAACTGATCGAGAATAACCGGAAAAGAGCCTCTGACGTAATACGTTATTTCAGAAATACAAAACTTAAAAAAAATCGTAGCGCTGATAATACGATATATAAAAATTAAAAAAAAATATTTGGCTTAGTTAAATAGTCTATTAACAAATAAAAAAATATAAAAACCAATGAACTTCCTCAATCTGCAGTAAATGTTGAGTAACTTTACAAGATTGTACTACGGAGTGAATTATGAGATTAGAAATCTTACTGCAACTTTGTCACAGGCTAGACATGCCGTAAAACCTTATATTTAATTTTCTTTGCAAAGCCCTAATCAAATAAAGATAACTCATTAGTAGATAGCGCGTCCGCTATTTGTTGTTCGCGTTTTCGGAAATACTTACTAACACAAGTAATCATTTTATTACCTTTAAATGAACAACTACCATACAAAGAGATAGACCATTGTTTTCAAACATGCTTGAGTACATTTTTTACAGAAATTCCCCTTAAATCTTGAACCAAGAAAAAGTACTCAAACCGCGTGTAATTTAGACGTAAAAATATGTTTCAGACATTTTTTAAGAACATATTTCTTACCGTTTTCTAAGAAAAGTGGCATGTTTGCTCAGATTATAAAGGGGTAATTATTCTTATTTTGAAATAGAGTAATCTCTTAAACTGTCTTCATTGGAGAAACGTGAACTGAGATGGACCTTATTTGTATTTTCAAAATACTTAATACTATAAGTGATGTCCCATCTCTGTTGCAATCAATTTCTTTTCATGTTCCCAACCATGTCACCAGAAGTCAAAATCTGCTATTTATTATTTTTTTTTTTATGTCCCTATATCCAGAATGTGTAGATTAGTCAATTCGTCACACGACTTGGAATTCTTTGGGATAGATCTTCCGGTTTTTCGTAGATCTCTTCGCCACTAAAACTGTGTGGGATGAAGATGGATAGGCATGGTTTTGCTTGAAGTCTTATATGTCTTTCGTTTTTATGAATATATTGTATACCATTATTGTATTGCCCTTGTTTGTCTTTGCTACATAGTTTTATGTTCTTTTTGTTCAGTTTCTTGTATATATCGGTAGTCAGATGGCAGAAGGGGCCATCTGTAATTTTGTCTATGTTTTAGTTTTCAAAAGTTTTAATTAATATTTCAGTAAATACACCCAGCAAAAAAATAAAAAAATCAGCGTCATTTAGAATGGTAATTTATTATTGAAAAGCAACCCTAAAATATTTTAGTTTGTGGATTAAAGTCTTGAAATTGAGACGTATTTCAGCTCTCCTGAACATTTTTGAAAATTACAGATGGTCCCTTCTGCCATCTGACTACCGATGTCTCTGTTGTAATTGGGCCTTAAGGCAATATGCCCGCCTTTATATGTAAATAAAGTGTTCAATGAAAATATAAAATAATTTGGAGATGTCTGAATCAACGTTTCGGAGTGTTGATCATTTATGGTGTTTTCAGATTCATCTCGGTTGGATCTCTTTATCAAAGAATTCTTTAAGAACATAAGCAGAACAGTTGGATTAAACCTACGCGGTAGAAATAATACATAAATATACCGTGGGTTGCTTTATTCACATCGACAAAAAAACATCATTGGTTCTGTTAACAAAAAAAAAAATTCGTTTCATCTTACTTATTTTTACAACCAGTTTATATTATTTAGGACATGGACAACTTTCAATATTTTTTGTTCTTCCGTCATCATTTTGAATAAGAAAAATAAATTAAATAATATATTATAACTATATTTAAACACAAGTTACACATTTGGTACTCTCCACTTATTTAATTAAACAATTAGCGCTTTTACCTTGTGATGGGCATCTTCAGACTGGATTTTTAATTCATGACTTGTATTATTTTATTTTTTAAAAATTTATTTGGAAGTTCAACAAGGATACATATACATTTTTTAAGTAAGCATTACTAACATTCTTAGATCTGTGCTGTAATTCACCACTATAATTGGGTCTTTTGGTCCGCTGTAGTACAAAAAAATGCAAAATAAAGTACAGATTATTATTAAAAAAGAATTAACTCCATTTGCAATAATTATTTTTATTTGAGTCTCTCTACTAGTTGGTCGACTAAGATTGAACGACCAATCTTTGGAACTACGAGCTGGCTTAAAAACAGCTGTGTTCAGTACAGACGCTTCAAACCACTTAGTCAAAGTTGCTTTGAAAAAATATTTACCAATTACTTAAGTCTTATACACATTCTGACAAAAGGACTTTGGTCAATAGACATGTGCAGCCCTAGAGTGTGTATGAGATCTATGTTATTGATGAAAAACAAATTAAAAGTATTAAAATAACTTTTTCCAACGTTATGGTTTGTATCCTTTATCTTCAAAGATGAGCACATTTATTATTTATTATTATTATTATTTTGCACCACAACAGGCCAGGAGGCCTAATTACAGTGGTGATTTACATCACGGAACACCCAGGCTTCAGAAAAATCACATTTTATTTTTTGTGTTCTCACCGGGAATCGAACCCGGAACCTTCCGCGTGTGAGTCAAGCGTCTTGACCACTACACCACGGAGGCCGCCCACGTGTATTTGGTTTACCAGTACAGTGCCCTATGCACCAATAAGTGCGGAAAGGGGAATGATGATGATGAATAGAAACTTGACAAACAGAGAAAAAATCTTTTATTATTTGTAATGGAAGCATAGTACTATAATGTTATAATTGACAATATTATCGATTTATAATAATATTATCACGCTTTAATTAAAATGCTCTGAGTTTACCTAAACCTATTTAAAATCAGTATATTATTCGAAACTCAGTAACTAAGCGCAGCAGTGAAAATAAACAGACACAACCCATATAACTACCCTAAATATTATTAATAAAGGTTTTTTTTTTAATCCTGCACATTCCGATAAATTTACACTTTAAAATATACAAAACAATACGTCTCAATACGTCTGTAAAAATAACTGCCTCTAATTTATTATTCCTTAAAACTATTACGTATTTAAACTTGCGGTTTATGAAAAAGTGTCACTTATATAATATTTTACAAGGTTGTCATAGTTTGGGAGTTTCAATAATTGCTTTTGTTACTTTTAAAGCCTCTATCAAATTACCATGACTCCAATGGTAGAATAGCCATGACTATTGCTGCTGAACTCATTGAAAACTTTTTCCTTTTTCGTTACATCAATAATATCATCATCATCATCATACCCCTGTATGCACCAGATGGTGAATAGGGCACTGCATTGGTACACCAAATGCAGCGTTTATCGATCATATTTTACATGATGGTAAGGTGGGCAGCTTTACATTTCAAGTGCCTGAAATCCAAGACCATGCAGTTAAAGTTCTCCTTAAAAACCGTTTTAAATACCGTGGGTCTTTTTTTCGGTTTTGCTCATACAAAAAGGCTCATACTAAAATGCTGACATACATAAATATAATACTAGAAGACAACACTGTCATAGTATTGTTTAGTATAAAACAGCATTTATCGATATTATTCCTGATCCTGACCGATTACCTGTGTTTCCCACCCTTCCCTTGACCCATATTTATCGTACCCACCTAACATCAAGATAGAAGATAAGAGCATTTGGATTTGGAACATTATAAACGACTTTTTAACGTTACATAACATTGCATTAAAATTCTTAGAATCGTCGCGCGTCTTTTCTAAGTTATTATAGTAAATCGTTTAATATCATAATTCATAGTAAATTTTCATCATTTAGTGCCCAAAATAGAAGAACATCTTCATCGCATCAAAGGTAGGTCCGTTTCCGTGCTCCTTTCCTTCACTCAAATATTCTAACCTTACTCAAAATTAAGCGATATGAATTTATTTTTAAATTATACAGTCCGCTTTTTGTAGGAAACGTACGCATTATATTTTTATAAATATATGCCTATGTGGTAGAAAAAAGACCATATTTTGACAGTTAAACAAGTACTGGAATACAGGTATATATCTTTCAATTGAGCTCCGATTTCAGTCATAATAATATTGAACAGGCGGTAAACAAATTAAGTACTCGTACTAGATAATAAAGGTACTCGATTTCTTAATATGAAATTCCTATCGACTGATTAGTTGATGATATGAAGGGGAAAGTATTTGTAATTAATGTACAGCGCAGACTGTAAACAAAACTATTGACAAATAACTAACAAGTTACGTCGGTCGGTAGATGGTTGAAGTCACATTTCACAAATTGCTTTTACGTAACCTTTCATTTCACTAAATTTCGATCAGTACCTACAAAGGTACTTAGAAAATGTGTTTTTGTACTCTAGGACGGATCTCGTACTCGTACCTCACGGTACACGTATCTACTTATTAAAAGTGCTATTTTTTCTTTCCATCCAACAGTTTTTGCTTTAATCACAATTGATTCAATTTTTCAGTCCTTCTGAGGCGGTCAGTTTCTTTCCTAAAAGCCTATTTAAAATAGGAGAGAGAAATGAGTAAATTTTGAAGTCGAATTAAATTCCGACATAACTGTCAGTTTTTAATCCGAATGGCTAGATGCAGTAGATAGACTGGCTAGATGCTGCCCTATAGACATATAAGAGCATGTAGCTGTAAAAACGTTGCCACCATAAAAAATAAATGTAGTTCTTTAATTTTTCTACCTATTGTACTATCTTCCTGAGAGTACGTATCGAGATGTCAAAAGAGCCGGCTTTGTAATACCTCGGTAGGAAAGTCAAGCATACCGTCTTGGTAATCATGTTCAAGCGAGCATTTTTTGCTTGAATTATGTTATATTGGAGTTTATAATCGCTTTAATGTGGCCACTTTTTATCACAGAAGCCTATTTAAAATACAAATGAAAACTATTTTAAATTTTGGTTAAGTTAAAAAGCGGACCAAATTGACGGCGTCATTCATTGGTTCGAGATGACAAGTCGGTAGAACATACCTAGGTAGATAAAGATAGTACAGAAATTAAGTACGCTTTTATGACCCAGGGCCCGAATTACAATGGGACGTTAGCATTTATCTTCAATTTTTTATTTACAAACTAAAATTAAGTTTTCAGTATGAAAAATAGAATATGCGTACATTTTTTTTCTTCGAAATATGATCAATTACAGGTTACCAACGAAGATATATTTAATTTTCTTACAAATACACACATGTTCATACATAAATACTTTACTTTATAAACAGTGGAAGATAACTCTGTTACCTTCCGATTGTAATTGCCCCCCAGGATCGCAAGAACCTGTTAAGGTATCTGTGTATATATGTAATCTTACTAATTAATAATGTGTAAAATCTTAATAGAATTTAAGGAAATTCTTTAAAGCTATCACTTATCCTTTCGTTCAGATGTAATAAATTTGTAATTAATTTATATACATTTTAATGCTTGAACCGGTCAGTATTGGCGTCTATATTTCGAATAGATGCATTGGCGTAGGGTAAAAAAAGACCCAACATTTTTAATGATTTTTTTCAGTGTTTTGCTGTTCGAATCTGAATTTTTCTTGTTAATTATTTACAATGGGTAAAAAAAACATATTTTAAATGTACATATCTATTTTGATTACAGTTTAAGAAAATAAAATAAAGTTTGGCACTCATTAGGAACAATGATTATAATTTAATAAAATAAACAAAACTTCAGGAAATCATTTGAACTGTATTAAAAACGAATGTTTATTTAGTTTCTACAGACAGAAAACAAGTAATAATATTATTTCATGAGAATACCATTAGGATTCTAAATATATATAATTTTTTTAGTAATCTTAACTGAAAAACTAATGTACTTCTAGTTTGGTTGGCCATTTAGTTGTTAATGTAGGCGTTGCGGACTTAAATGCTAAGCCCACAGATTCATCTCCCACTCTCAAACAATTCAAATCCAAATACAAAACACTCAATATAAAACATCATTAGGATAAGCAAAAATAATTAACTTATGCCGTCATGTTTTTCTTGTCCGTATACGTAAATATTACAGGATAATTTTATCCTTTTTATATATTAATGACCTGACCAACATCTTGTTCGTTTTTATGATCCATATAAAACAGACCTTAGATTGATAGTTGAGTTAGCTTTTGGCAGGCAATACATATACGGATCACAAAACTGGACAATTTTATTACAGTACACAGATTGGTAGAAAATTTATGAGCGACTGCCTTATTCTGTACCATTTAGGTTAAGAGGTACATGGCACATGTCACTAAAATTGAGGAAATGAGTAAGTATGCTGTTTCACTCTATAAGGTCTAAGAAAGGTTAGATAAAGAGATGCAAGTTAAGAAAAAAATATTCATTCCAATATTCCGACGTCCGACAAATTGATAAACTGAGAAATTGTATTCATCAAACTGCTCCAATGCCGCATAACCTCTTATTTTTAAAATACTTAATGGACATATACATTTTATATACATATAAGGGTGGGCATATTTATTATATACGCCCAGAAGGCCAGAAAGCCAGAAAGCCAGAAGGCTATTATATGACAGGTAGGTAATAAATTAAAATTTAAGCTTTTCATGGTATAACAAGTCGATATGTAGGTCTAAAAAATATATATCTAGTAAACTGTTTTTTTTAAGCATTGAATTACATTATGCTTTTAGATAGATAACACATACACATACAGATAAATAAAAATAAAATAGTACATAAAAGTAGGTAGGTGCATAATTTAATGTGTTTAAAAAATTATAACAGTTTTAGGCAAAAAATATAAGTATTGAAAATAGCTTTAAGGCATTTTTTTCCTATCTACCTAAATTGTTCAGTTTGAAATAAAAGTAGCCG
The DNA here is from genome assembly GCF_059751315.1 of Micrasema longulum. Lineage (NCBI taxonomy): Eukaryota > Metazoa > Arthropoda > Insecta > Trichoptera > Brachycentridae > Micrasema > Micrasema longulum. Next base: position 594,472 of record NW_028278485.1, read on the forward strand.
GTATATGGATATATTCTAGGTATATTAATATTGAATTTTGCAATTTTATTATAAAATTGAACATATATGTGTATATATATGTATGTACACCTTTTTTTATGAAAAGAGGAGGGGGGGATGAGAAGGAAAGATGGAGGAGAAAGGATGAACTCGAATAGTCAGATAGTGATATTTCAATCTTCGTCGAGATCATAAAACAATGGCGGATGTGTGAAAAATGCGACATTATTTTCACTAAAGACTTTATTTTTCAGGTTTGAAAAATACGGAGTATATATAACTAACTGAAGTATCAAATCATACGCTTTTGTATTTATTAAGTTGTGACTCAAGTTGTGCATAAAAAAAACATTGAACCGCTGGTGATGTAAAGTTAAAAAAATCACATGTATCGTTGTTTTATAATCATGACGCCTTAATTTAAATGTAAATAAAATTAGTCTCAGACATTTGTGGATAGATCTCACAATTGAGCAGCTACTACTGTGAAAGAGGAGACAGAAAAATTAGAGCGATGAATGGGTACTACAAGAGTTCTCTCGTTACTAAAACGAAGAGATGGTCTATGTTCTGATAATGGTTGAAAGAGCTCTCTCAGATAAACAGGCGAAGTGGGATTATTAAAATATTATGTAGAAGTGATAGAATTTGAATGTTTCTTCAACGCCTGATACTGAGTCAGTGTAGTTGTGTGCGTTACCTCTTAACACCCTGAGTAATTATTTATTAGTCGTTCAGTTCTGATCCGTGTACTAATACGGCCGTTAGTATTATTGTCAGTAGTAAAAATATTGGATACAATGGACACATGTTCATAAATAGATACTACAAGCTGGCAGCTGCAGTTATAACAATATACACTGAATAGCAGAAAGAACACTACTTTCTTGTGTGCTCAAGTGCTTGTGACAGGTCGAAATCAATGTTTATGTAACTAAATACTGTGCTCTTTCATTTATTGTACCTACAAAAGTTCGATAACCTACATCAATATGGAATGAAAGAATGAGTTACTGATTTATTTAAATAAAAATGCAAGAACAATATTAACACATGTTGCAAATTTGTATACCTCTTCGTGGTATTTGTATAATCTCAATATTAAAATCAAAGACTGGTATTTGAATTTGAAAAATAATACAAATTTAAGTCATTTAACCACATATATAGACAAGGTTTTTCAGGGCCAGACCGCGAAAATTCAGAGGAACATTCCTCATGGTAAGCTTTAAAAAAAATCCTAAAAAATATTTTCCAAAAAGTCATTTAAAAAAAAAAAATGTCATCTCAAAATGTAGTAAATGCTTGATTTCTCAGACAAGCAGTCCCTCCACAAACCCCTACCCTCTCCTACTCAGCCGCTTTACATGTCTGCGTCTGGTGCGTATCGCTTCGATGGTCAAATACGTTTTTATCTCAATTTTTTTTTTGTTAAGGAGGGGTAGAGTTTTGCGAAAGGGATGCTAGTCCGATAAATTAAATATATACACTATTTTGAGATTGTGATTTTTTTTTTAAAAATGACTTTTGGAAAAAAATTATTCAGATTTTTTTAAAGCTTCGCATGAGAAATGTTCCTTTAAAGTTTCGCGGTCTGGCCCTAAAAAACCGTGTATATTTATATTTGTATATATCTATTAAGTTGTCAAAATCTCGTACAGAAGACATAAATCAATTTTCTACATTATCAAGGAACTCTATGGAGTAAATTTTTATGGATTCATAAATTACTTTCACATTTTTCAAATGCGTAACTTTAAAATATTTTATAAGTTTTTTCGAAAAACATCATAATTACCTACACTTTCTATTTACCACCTTGCCTTACACTGAAGATCAAACCGAACTAGAGCGTCACTGCGCGGCACTGCGCGGCGCGTTGCAGCAACACAAAATATAATTTTCACAGTTTTGGATGAAACAAACCGCACAATAATGCCGTTAAAGCAAAAAGGCAGTATCTAGCAAAAATAAAAAGTGTATTTTTTCATTGCCATCTGATAAATAATTGTAATCCGTCTTAACAACTTACTCCAGTAAATACATCTAAAAAAAAAAAAAAACTATTTTGGCAAAAAAAAAATTAATGAAAAATTTTTGAAAACAATTGAAAAAGTTTTGATAAAAAAACTGTTTTGCAAACTTTTTTAATGTTGGTTACCGCCTTCTGTCTTGAAACGGTAGTATAGCTGCGTTATACTGCGCGGCAATCCATACAAAAAAAATGCGCAGCGCCGCTCAGTGCAGTGACGCTCTAGTGCAATTTGACCATTGACTATTGGTTTTTCTTATAAACATGAAATAATCTATCTACACGCCAAGCGTGATGCATTCGAGTATTATTTAAGTACTCAGAGTTGTATAACTGTATTTACGAACCTTCAGTCTACTTAATCTTCACATTCGTCTGAAAATGCCTCAATGAGGCGAAACATACGTCAGATATTTTGTTTTAAAAAATAAAATAAATGGAATTAGTAGACTCAAATTAGTGATTTGTGTATGTAATACAAAATAAACAGCAACTTAATAAATAAATGGTATTTGCATATCTACTGGTTTGACTACCATTTTTAAAGTCGCGGGTTCGATCTCGACAAAACTGTAATAAATAATTTATTTGCACAAGTTTTATTTTTAGTTTGTTTTTTTACAGTTCGCTAGTTTTGGCAGCTCGTTTTTTTAAATATTTAATCATTTATTAAAAGTGCAAAAAGATGTACAGGTTAAATGTTTATACATAGAGATTATTAAAAAAAAAACATTATGAATAGTAGGGTCTGGTATCTAATTACATGTATTCACTTAATTGTTATAAAATAAAGCGACGGTTTAAACTATATACAGAAATACAAGCATTATCTCCATGAGATGATCTCAGCGCTCGAGATGTCCAGGGTTCACCACAACAATAAAAAAACCAACATTTATAGTAGTAAACTACAGTATCTGGCTTAGGAAAAATAACTTTTTTATATTTAGGTACTTCAGTATAAAAATATTTTTTTGTCAGCTTCTTAAGTAAAAACCCGCGATGAGTAGAAATGTATTACACAATTTAGAATAATTAAATATGATAATACGTCGTATTCATTGCATAATAATATGTAATTAGCATAGATCGTAAGTCGACAACCACCTGCATTTTTATTCTATCTAGCTGGGAAATCAACCCGGAACATTATGCATAATTTGCCATTAGCTACACAACAAAGGCGGGTTAACTAATGCACTTAATAATCCTTCAATGACAAGGGCAAGGCAACGATTTCTAAATGCGATGTCCTTATTAGCATTATTGAATTGCGTTTATGCAAATAACTGCATTTTTTGTCATTTCACTATTGCATTGGATCGAAACATTTATCTTTTATCTACAGTTTAACCCTTTCAAGCGCAAGTTTTTAATTCATTTTCACGACGAAACTTTATAGTTTTCAAGAAAATCAGATTTTTTTGTCATTTTAAAACTAACCGCTGTGCATTTAGTAAGGTGATAATATATTTTATTATTTTAATACAAATAAAAATTTCCGTTGATTATTATTAATGTATGGTTATGAATATTATTAAACGTCAATCTTCAATATTTGAACTAATCAAAAAATATTAATGATAAAATAAGTAAGGCGATGAACAAATTTTTATGAAAACAACACTATATTCGAGAATTGAAGACGATGAACGTTAATCCCGAGCTCTGTAGTATATCTGTATAGAGCTCTGTAGTTACATATTATATCATGGTCCACTGTTTGTTTCTTTAAAATAAATAAATACATTTTGATCGATTTATCTTAAATTCATGTTTTTACAAATTATCGAGCAAACGTGGCAACTTCATACAAATTGGTTAATGAGCAATAAGGACTAAGTTCGATACAGTATTGTAGTGATCTTAAAAACAATCACTTTTACCATTTGCACATTAAAGGGTTAGGAGTAAAATAAGTGTTGCGTAGAATGGAGAATCGAAATGTTATATGTTATAATTGAATTAAAAATTTGAATGGCATTTACAGTGCTTATTTTATATTACGTGTCGTTACGTATATGCCTCGACTTCGAAATTCTCTTTTCAAAAATGTTTCCTCTTTTTGTTGCAATATATTTTTTAATTAATTACTCCCAAGGGAGTGGAATCCGGCCTCGCCTACAAACATTTGGACGTACTTAAAATATTGTATATACGGGGTTTACGTTCAAGGCGCACGGAAGGATTGCGGTAATGTGTTTTGACGCTGCTCGGTTGAGTTTCGATCAAAATTAGCGCTTCTGTATACAAGAATATAAAAGATTCGTAAATATATAGCGCCTTGAACGAAGACCCCGGCTAGATTTTTATGTCCTATTTTCTAGGGTTTCCACCTGAAAATATTTTCTATTTTTGGCACAAATTGTCGTTGTTTATCAAATCCCCAATAGATGATAACATATTCTTGTCTAATGACATTAATAATAATTTATCGACATCATACTTTTCCGCGATCAGTGGTGCATAGGGCACTCCATTGGTACACCAAACGCAGGGGCAATGAAATAATAAAGTGTAAATCCACATTTGAAAAAATATTTCATGTCGAACTTATCAGGAATTAAATCCTGGTGGGCGAACGCACCAAACACTACGAGGCAGACTTGACTGCATTTTCTTCTTATGGATTTTCGCCTGAGAGTAGCCATCGAGTCAAAAACACTCGTTCGGGATTTTGATTCTATTTTATACATCGAACTATATAGTCCTGAAACAGACAAAATTACAATTTATTTAACTCATAATTACATTGAATTATTTTGCGATTTTAACCTTATTGCCTCACTGAAAATATTTGCAAGCGTGTGGGTAACTCAAACCTTGCATTGACAAGTTTTATTACCAAGTCCTCGGGATTTTAGCCTAAAGAAACCGGATAGTAGAAGGTTTTCAATAGCCGCTTATCAACAAATGATTTATCTTTTGATAACCTTAATTCAAGTACTGCCAGCACTTTCAGGTTTTCACAACCACTCCTCTTTAATCAAGAAAATGATTTCATCAGAGATGGAGAACCTTTGGCTGGTTTAAGTGATAACTTTGCACTCTGGGTAACATGTAGAGATAACAGAGACCCGGTCACTTAATTAGGTACAATAAAAAGAGCCTTAGCCACTATTTGCATCCGTAGATGATTATGCGGGTGTTATGCAGGAATTTTATAAAAGCGGTATTTGGTTTTTACCGATTATACATACAAACCCTAGATAGCTTTTATAGTTGTAAATGCAGCACTTTCTAATATTAGTCGCATATCCATCATCCCATCGATCGCATTTACCAAATAAGTATTTTATTATGTAGGTAGCTATCCGATTTAAAAATAATGGTGAGAATAATCTAAATGATTGACTTGTTTATTAAATACATAGATATATGATAATTGAATTAATTTAGCAAGATTATTCAATTTTACTAAACAGATTTTGCTTCTGTTCGTGTAAATATTTATGAATATTTTTTTAACTGATAATATAATTTTAAAACTGCGTTTTTTTTTTCTTAATTTTTAAATAACTATTATTAATATTTAAAGCATTAACTTTGTGGTCAAAATTTTTAATAAATGTCATTAAATATTTGTATACAACCACTAACCGACTTTTCTATGTTTACCGGTTTCGAGACGTACCAGTCTCTTCGTCAGGACACCAATTAAACCAACGTGAAAGTGTATGGTAGGTTTTGCATGTTGGTTTCCATGTTGCTTTAATTGGTGTCCCGACGAAGAGACGGGGACGTCTCGAAATCGGTAGACATATAAAAGTCGGTAAGTGGTTATATACAAATATTTAATAACATTTATTTAAATAACTGTTAAGTATTAATTTGTTATTTTTTTTACTTAAAATTTCACTTACCTGTATGTATTTATGGTATATGAAACTAATATGTTAAAGGCACTGAGTGCCGTTTATTTCACTAAAATAAAATTGCAATTCGGTCATGAAAGAATGATCTTATCCGAAATAAGTCCTCCGTATAATTTTCCAAATTCATGGTGAAAGGGGCAACAAAAACAGCGGAGTTAAATTAAATTAAAGTAAAAAATTAAGCGATTTATGAAATTGGCATTTTAAATAGTAACAGTAGTAGTAATAGTAAGTTTATTAACAATTTTTTATTATTAAGAGGGAAACTGATACGAAGACCCTGGGTCTTAAAAGCGGATTTTGGGTATGCGGAGGGAGAGCCTTCAATGTAGGCAGGTATCATAACTTTTGGAATAAGACAAAAAAATCGTTATACCCCACGTTGGGTGCCATTTGTAACGTGTAAATCCGTTAGAGTTGAACTTTGTAATATTTATTTATTTATTAATTTATTCATATTTTTCGCTTACAAACTATAATTAATAATAAAATTGGTGTGATCTCACTGGGGTCTCCCGTGCCGAGGACACTTAAAAATTTAGTTTTTTGAAATTACATTTGAGAATAAACAAAGAAGACTAACTTAAAAAACAACATAATTAACAAATATTCAGACAGTTTTAAAAACAAGGTATTTATGTACACCTATATTATTTATATTACGAAACAGACAATGAAATTAACAAAAACCTAACATAAGCTCTACGGTATACCTCCTCTTTTCTTATTTAGACTTTAAGAACAATATTTTTATGACACTTAACAAGCACGTCTAAAGGTTATAAAGTAATTATTTTGTTATGTTACAAACAATGCGCATTTTCAACTAGAAAACTCTTGAATTATATTTATATTCGCATACTTGTACGTAAGTATATTTATGTTTTATGCACACATACACCTCTAAAGTGATGTGTAAATAGAAACGTTCAATACATGTGTAGATTGTGTGGGTACTAAGAAGGTATATTATATACGTATAAACAGTATAATTTTTATAGCATTTTTATATTGATTTTATGGTCTTTTTCTATAAACTCACGATTTAAAAATTGCGTCATGTTATTTCCTGTTTTAAATACAATTCGATATTTATGGTACTTTTTACTAAAAATATTTTTTAGGTTAAGCTAATACGTAAAAATTAAATTTAAATACTTAAAATTAAATTCATTAACATAAAAATATTTATTATTTATTGCGAACATGTAATAAGTAAAAGGCACTGCGTGCCATGTATGTTAATAAATAAATAAATGTTATTATTAATAAACATTATTCAATAAAAAAATAATTGGAAAAATAAAGTATTTGTTGTATTTATTTAGAATTGCGAATGTTGTATTTAAAACAAAAATATAAAATTCTATTTTAGGTTTTTCGTATTTTTGTATTTTTTTTTGCCTCACAAGAGGCCAGGAGGCCCATAAATTACAGCATAGACCACCCAAGCTTGAGAAAAATCACATACAATTTTTTTTCTCACCGGGAATCATACTCGGTTTTTTTATTCAGACTGAAAATTTTATTCAGGCCTTCTCTAAAATATTTTTCCTGAAAATTTTATTTTTACTGAAAATTTTATTCAGGCCTTCTCTAAAATATTTTTCCCCTCTCTTGTGATGATATATGTTGAGAGTGTTAACAATGAAAGGATTTAAATGTTTTTAATTAAAAAAAATGATTCCTAAACATAATTAAAAATAATAATTACGTACCTTCTGGCGGTTATTAAAACCTGCGAATAATAAATGTATTTTCTTAAAATGTAAATAATGTAAAAAAAAACAAATAAAATCAATAATAGCATGGGTTAGAGTACCTAATCGGCAAAATAAACAGAATTCTTGTTTAGACGCATTAAGAATGTTGTATTTCATTAAAAGTTAATTATATTACTTAATACCTCCACAGTCCACATGTTGTTTAACCTTTTAATGTCACATCTATCAGAAAGAGTGAAATGATTTCTACATAGACATATTAAAAATACATCTTTTTAATTTAATTCAATTCGTTGGTTTTTCTTCTGATAACAATATTTTATGTCTATGAAGTCAATATTGGTAAACTATCTAAATGAAATATCCAGAACTTATCTATAATCATTTGGACATACTCAAAATAATGTTGGTTTAACTGACTGAACAGTAAAAGATCTGAAACCCTTATTGCTGAATATTCAACCGGATTATTCCATCTGCGGCGCTATTCTGAACCGCACTCGCGGCTGTAGAATAGACTTTTATCTCGCATACTTACATACAGAATACGCGAGATAAACGTGTTTTCTACGGCCACGAGAGCGTTTGGAATATCACCGCCGGCGCTGGTAGGGTAGAAAAATTCTGAAAATACTGTTGATATACATGTGTATACACAAGATGCAGCACTAACCCCGTCTTGTGTTCCACTCGTTAAGTTTTCCGCACTTGACCGATATTTAATGGATATTAGTAATTTATGCCCAGCGGTAAGTAAATGTGAAGCAGCGTAAAAGAGCGCTACATACAGCTTTTAATTCATGCTAAACTGAGATAGACAGTTAGCCTTTTTTACTCCACTACGCGTTTTGCACGACAATATTGATGCGGCATGACATGACAACGCCTATTTTTGGAACATAATTTGAACCTGACGTTGTAAAAAGCATCATCACTATTTAATTATACTGTATTTTTTGTATTCTTCTACAAAAAATAACAGATGAAATAATTAAAGAAATATAGATGTGCAAACATAGTTAGAATGGAATGAAATAAAGGAATTTAAAGTTATTATAATTGTCTACACGTTACTATTAATAAACGAAATTCGTTATTTTGAGGGATATGATAATATACGTAGCTACCATCGATATGTAATTTATTAAAAAAAAGATATTTAATACATGTAATGTTTTCCGTTGCATTTGATTAAAATTTAAGAAGCAAAGAGAAAGTTGAGTGGTTTTTTTTATTTTTTTTTATTGGTCAATAGACCATTAAACTAAGCCTATTTTTCATTTTTAGGTATCGTTTAATCAGCGGAATGATTTTTTTAAATAGTGTATTTTTGAGATTACTACGCGTGTGACGTCTCAAGTTCTCTTTCCCTTTTTCTCCGTCAGTTCTGCACATTTGTCAGTTGACTTAACGTAAACTGGAAATTCATCACAACTCTCGTTTCATTGGTTGATTCATAGGAATTCGTGATATCATACAAAGTAATTATTATTTATATCACTACAGAGATGGGTAGAATTTTTTGTTTCAAGATTATGGATATTCGAGCGTTTACAGGGCTTATGACCTGTCATAGGTTGGGTTCAAGTGGCCACTTTTATGTAGAATTCTACAACATTCCCCATTCCGCTTATTAGCGAATATCCATATCGGTGACATTTTTGGTTTTAGTATATATGTCATGAAACAGGGAAAGCTTTCGCTAGCGCGTTTTGGAGCGCCATCTATGTATTTGATATTGAGGTTAAGTATTAAAGCAAATTACTTACAAAGTAGTTCGTTTTTATTAAGTATTTTTTTCCATACATTTTCATGAAACTTTGTCTTACAATGTTACCGCGTGTAAGAATACATTTTTTGTATCCAATTTCCGAAAAGCTAAAATTCTTTATTGACTAGATTGGGGCTTTTGAGATGCAACGTTATTTTTCAAGACATCTTTAGGCTTTATATACATTTGATTTGAATACCGACGTATTAACAAATAATTATCATAACTAATTATTGCGAATATGACATTAAAGCATCGCGTGCTGAATTCCGGAAATGGATGCTTTTATTGAAAATTAAAACATTCCATTTAATGTCGAGTGCAATAATGAAACATATATTTATATTCAATGCATTTGATGACATTCAAGGTATGGTAATGGTAACTCGATGATCGCCTTAATATTAATTTGGTTGCGTCGCTTAAATGCATTTCGATAAATATTTTCTTTCAAGCTATCGACAATGCACACCATAACAGAATAGTATTTTTCAAAAAGAATACGCCTTCGGCTGTTTTAAATTCTTCATCAGACTATCCAAAAATATTATCCAAATTTAAATGCAAATAAATTAAATTTGTTCATAATTTTATTTTAATTCTTTTACTTTTTACTATTTTTTTATTTAATTTTAGTTTAAAAAAGAGAATACATAATAAGGCCTTCTATCCAATTAAATGTATTCACTTAAATTTAACCATCAAAAACAACGATTTAAACAATATTGAAAATAAATTAGTAAGTTATTCCAACATTGTTCTCGATAAAAAATGAAAAGAAAAGAAATATCGACAAAACAAGGAGGTATTGGGAAGGGAAATGAGGAAAGCTGACAAGCAATGGTAAAAGATGAGTGAGGAAAGTGGGAATGTTATATTGCATTTTACTAACTAAAATGGTGAAAATAACTATGACGATAAAGAACGAAAGAAAACAATACGTCAATTCTGTGTTTTTCTGAATGAAGGTAAAAAGATATAGGTTATGTCAATAGGAGTTTTGAAATTAGACTTTTGATCAATATATATATTTTAATGGTAAATCCATACCGTTTTTTTAAGTTATTTGTTATTTATCGTGGAAAATAAAACAAAAAGTAATATGTTAAAAATAATATGCCCTTTTTAAAAATAGTCAGTAATAGTGTAAAAATTATATTATTCTCTCACTATAGTTAATATTGCGTCATTATTTACTCACGTTGAATAACCAAACCACAACAATAAATATCTACATAATGTGGCTTCCGTATCCATTAAAAACCTATCAACGATTTGCGTTGTTTATTCTAAATTTTACTGTTTTTGCATAGTAATATGTATTATAATTTGATTTGAAAAACCTGTGATTTAGAAATTAATTACGGCTAACTAATTGCTTGTCCGTACTTAAAAAACACGTGCTGGTAAGCGCAAAACATTAATTATATTTTTTTGATATTGCCGTTTATTTTTTTTTTTTTTTTTTGTTTTCATTAATGCTTTTTTCTTTATAATACTCTGAACATAGCCCGGGCCGAGGGATTTTTTTTCTTTATTTATTTTGTGCTTTTAGTTATAATATATTTGTTAGTATTAATAATAAAGTTGCTTGATTTATTATGAGACTGTGTCGGAAAGATTTTTGTGATTTATTTTAACTCTCCTTTCCCGGGGATGTGTAGTACCTTCTAATATCTCCATAAATATAAAAAAAATATGGCTTAAAATTTTTGGTATTCCTCCGTTATACATTTACGTGTCGGTTATTTTTTTTATTATCAAATAATTCCTGCTTAATAAAAATAGGCACGTTTGCAATATAAATAATATACGATATAAAATCTAATTTAATTGAACGAACCCCATTTCACCCCAACTTGACAACAAAAAATGTAATATTTGGGTAAATTTTAAGAACGCCAATGTTTTATTTTTGAAAATAATATATAAAGAAAAAAAAACAATACTACATATTAAAAACTTTAGCAGCCCTTTACCTCGGCGGGAAGCCTGTTAAACATCCTTGGTACAAGAAATTCAGCTGTTCTGCTTTCATAAAATTCTGTGCTCTGGACTCCGCCAGACACATGGCTGAAATTGACTTAGTTCCATGTTGGTGAAATAGGGGTTTTTCCTGTTGTAGCTTCACCGGAAGTACCCTACAATGCTTGAATAGGCTTGTGTCATCTTCTTTGCAATTTTTCTCAATTTCGCCATTTACAACGATTATTTTTAGGATATAATCAGAGTAGATACATGTACCATATGAAACATGAACAAACTTGTGAAACGAAGCATGATGTGCTTTCACTGCGAATCTGCGAAAAAATGTGGATACTATTAAGCTCTACTAAAGCACCGGATATTGATTATAGTAAGTATAGATTAATTTATTATACAACTGGCGGTCACCACGCGTGACTATTTGAAAAAAATCCCGCAGCTGATGTTACCGCCCACTAGTACGACCAATGTGAACGCATAGTAATCATACGTGAGAAAGCACTTTGAACAGATTCGCTTGGTTATTATAACTATACAATAAATATTCGCTGATAGTAAATTTCTTTTTTTTAGAAATTTCGCAAATCGTCCATACACAATCTGCTACTCGTATGAATGGTAAAATTGTTCGCTAGCATCATGTCGTTAGTTATTTGGGTCTACCTCATTCTTCAAAAATAAGAATCATGTTAGCTAGGCACAAATTGAACAAGAAATTTGTTGGAATACATTTATCATCATTATTTTTCGTTCCACGCCCAGTACTACATAGGGCACTGCATTCGTATAATAATGCAGCGTATTAAGATTAATTGTTATACAGGTAAAGTCGATTTTCTTTTTCAGGACTTTTATCTGGGAGTAGCCATCGAATAAAAAACGCTCGTCTAGGGTTCTGGCTCTATTTCTCAATCTCTTCAATGCGTGCCTCATGTCTGAGGATGGTGATTACGCCTGACTTCAGGCATGGCTCGTCTGTGGACAGTCTCCTTCCACCTCGGACGGTCTTGTGCTCTTCTATAGGCATTATTCACTAGGCTGCTCCATCTTGTCGGTTGACGTCTTTTTTTTTGCAGATTCCCTAGGTGTCCAACACTCCACACCGTACATTAATACTGAAAAAACTAAGGCCTTCACTAGTCTCTTTTTACTGTGATTCTTCCAAATCTTCGCCAGCCGACTCATAGCAATTTTGGCAATATTAATACGTCACCGTATTTCACCATCACACCCACCACCATCGCTGATGAGAGAACCTAGATAAATGAAATTGTTGACTCTTTCTAAGTTGCGCAATAAGGATAATGGTGTTATTTTATTAGCTAGATCAATGACCATATGCTTAGTTTTGCTCATATTCACTGAGAGTCCCAGGTCTGAACAAGCTAAACATTTCTCACACAGACTTCTTAATCACCCCGGACACAGATAAAAATGAATACATTAGTAAAACAACTATCTAAAACTGATTGATGTTTCCCCGTGTCCGAGCGAAATAAAGAATAGAGTTTTAAGAAATAAAAAATAGAGCTCTTCCAACCTCTATCACAACAAAGACTAACTTTTTGATCTAGTAACAAGAGAACAAAAGCTACCCACTAATGTTAGAGACGCCCATTCTCAATTTGATTTTAAATCAATATTATAATGTAACAATCTAAATGTTAGAGTTGTCCCCACTCCTTCTTCTTTCCTTCCTATCCCCTTTTCTTTTTTAAAAGTATGATGTAGATGTTTAGTTAATTTTTGTTTCAAATTTTGAATTAACTTATAAGATTCTGTATAGTTATCTAGAATACGTCCAAGTACTTGTAATTTTCTTAAACTGAACGCTTCGGGTAGGTAGGAAGAAATTGCCTTAAGGCAATATGCCGGCCCTTTTTCTATATGTATATAAAAGCAATGTTCGTATGTGTGTCCTCAATGGGCTGAATAATTACTAGACCGATTTACGTGCAGTTTTTAACGAAATGTAGATATTTGCCATGAGCGTATTTATAACTCTTAATAATGTCAATTTATTAAGTAGGAAAAAAGTCAGGAGCGAAAATACTTTTTTTATTGTTCACCGAGGCTTCATTTGCCGAGAATGCATTTACATATAATGAAAAAATGCAAGCATGTTAGTTTTTGTGTATAAAATAAATGTATTTTTTAATGTTTCCAAACAACTTTCGTTTTTTTTTATAACAATCAGATTATTTCCTTAAATTCCTTATAATTTCTCCCCCATTCATTTCTTTTTACAGGATTTTTGGTAATATTAAATAATATTAACTGACATTCAATAAATTCTTGAAAGTAGCATTCCTATAATAATGCACCCCTGTTGGTGAGAAGAGCAGAGTTTGACATTTGTAATCAGAATTCCATAGTGGAAAATTAGTTATTTTATGTTTTGGAATTCAAACATAAAAAAAGTAATTAGGTAACTACTTAAATTTTAAATTTGGAAATCAATCATAAACCAGTACCCAGGTTCCTACTTTTTAATGAAAAGTTACACCATTTAAGAAAACTAAACCTGTTTCTTTGGTAACGTAAAAGCATTCTGAAGCGAAGAGAGGAAACGCTGTCTGACTTTTCTTTATACAAACGTATTTTCACACTGGGTTATGGAATTATAAATATTTACCATCGGCGTGTCTCAATAGTTTTATTTTATTGATGAATAGATTACTATGGTAAAAAATCTCATAAAAACGTCCAGTTTTATCTGCGGTCTAAGGACGCACGGTATACAAATATGAGAAGTATTTTTTAAAAACACATAACGCACCGATTCAGAAAATTTCATTCTGATACTGTTTTAAAAAAAATGACAGAATTGGTTCAGTTTTGAGGTGCGGAAAACGGGACAGCGAAACGTTGGTTTTGTTTTTTTTAGTTAGGCGTAAAATGTCCGAAATTTAATTGTCTTTTTCGCATAGCATTGGGGGCATCTTCAAGACAGTGACAGGAAAACAATGTTCAAATACTTATTTATCGAAATTCTCTGTCACCACATATCCTCAAAATTTATGTAATCCGAAACACAAAAATACATGATGTACATGTACATATCTAATTCGAACTAAATACAATAATTGACATCAAACTTTCGATTGTGTTCATTTAATATATGTATATACAATCAAGTGACTGTGCATCATAATGTGAGTGAATTATTCGTCTTTGTTTATTATTGTTTTTATGGACCTTAAAAATCTATTGTGCTTTTTTTATTATGTTTTTTTAGTTACCTAATTATATAATCTGTGTACATTGTAATTGGCAGTAGTGCTGTTTGTATCCCATGTTATTTTTTATGGGTTAAAACGGACACAGCCCAAAAAGCCATAATAATCTCATGAGAGCATGTTTGTAAACTGTTATTATCTATATGTATAAAAGGTCATGTTTGCATGTTTGTCCTTGATAGATTAAATAACTTCGTTACCGATTTATGTGCGGTTTTGTTTAAAATGATGCGCTTTACTTAGAGTATTTTTATAGCTCTTAAAATTTTCAATATAATTTAAATGGCTGCATTCGACGAGAATGCAAATACTATAAAAACTGGCGGCTGTTATTTTTTTGTGCATAAAAAAATTTATACTTGAATGTTTTCAAACAACATAATTTTTTTATGGATCCCAATCTGTTGCTTTCCTTAAATCCCTTATAATTTCTATTAATTTAAGTATTTTTACTGGATTTTTGGTAATGCTGAAATAACTTTAATCGGCATTTAACACATTTTTGAAATTCGTATTCCTACATTAAGTGCACCCCAGTTAGTAAGAAAAGCAGAGTTTTACATTTGCAAAAATAGTTATTTATTTGAAAATGAATCATTTTAAGTTTTAGAATGAAACCATAAGCAAGCACCTAGGTACCAATAAAAGGCTACATCATCATTTTTAAGATTATCCAAATGGTTTTTACTCGCTTTCAGGTATTTTGATTTTGAATTAAATGTCACGTTCACGTCAATACCCGGCTGGCAGTTAAAGAACGATTTAATATGCATAGAGCAGGACTGAGCGTTTGGGCATGAATTAAGTGTCATAATTTTAAAAGGTTCTAGGTGCACCTATATGCATTAGCAGGTCGATGGTTTTATTTAAGAACACCGAACCTATTTAAATGGCTTTATTTAAGCGTTGTGAAGTAAAGTTTTGTAAGTATACTTAATAATATTTAATCTTAAGAGGGAACGCCGTCTAAATTTTTTTCTCTCTCTGGATTTTGGAGCTAGAGCAGTGATTTCTTTACACACTATAGATATTTACCATTGGCGTGTTTCAATGGTTTCGTATTTATAAAAATGGTTTATTGTGAGAACTAAAATCATTCAAAAACCCGTAAACAAGCACAGTTTTATCTGCTGTCTTTGGGCGCACGGTACTCAAATATAAATATTTTTGGAAAACGCAAAACTAACCGATGCGTAAAATTTTATTCTGGTGCTCTGTCTAAAAAAATAATAAAATCGGTTCAGTTTTGAAGTGCGGAAAACGGGACAACGAAACGTCGATTTTGTTGATCTGCAAGACAGTGACAGAAAAATAATGTTCGAATACTTATTTATAAAAATTCTCTATCCTCACAATTTATGTGTAGCGAAACACAAAAATAATTATGTGTACGTACATATCTTATTTGGACTTAATACAATAATTGATATCACACTTGATTGTGTTTATTCAATCTATAAACTAGTTTGTACTCAAATATGGCAACATCAAAACATTGCCGGGTTCAGCTCGTATGTACTGGTATATAAAATTTACATGTATTTAAAGTGTTAAACAAATAAAAAGATTTGAGTATGAAATAGACCCTCAACCCTGATCGAGTGGTTTAGTCTCGATGGTTTAGTCTACTTTCGCGTTAAATTCCCGAAAAACAAAAAAGAGAGGAGACTGTCCACCACGTTATTGACGCGTTTGTCTACCATGCTCGAGGTAACAAATTCGATTCCTGGCTAGGTCGACTTCATAAAATAAATATAATACTAATAAGTAAAATACTGTGTTTAGATTTATTCCACATTCATTTAATTATTTTTTTTACCAGTGACTGGGTTTTGTCGTGACCGACATCGTCAGACCGGCGGGAGGCTGAACAAATTCTAATGTTAAATACAAGTGAAAGCAATGGTTGTCAATCATGATTTTATATAATTTTGGGAATAAACAAGCAATTCTATGCATTTGTATTGTTTTAATGGATATAATATTAGCAAATTGTTTTTTTTATAAAACAATATAATTTAATGAAATTTTATTTCAAATTAAAATGCAGTTCCACCAAAAAATCTCAGTTGAAAAAAAGAATCAATTATTACTATTTATCAAAGCATTATAAAAGAAAAACACAAAAATACACACGAGAAAAGCGGTTCTCACGTCTTCTACGAACTGTAACTTTGTTTTGTAAGTATTACAGAGTTGTATACCTACGCGATAATATAGTATCGACTAACGATAAAAAATGTAACAAAAACTTGTAATGAAATGCGTGAACTCAAAGCGGATGTGTCCATATAGTTGTTATAATATTTTCAAAGTCGTGACATGACTTTATATCTTCTTCTTCTCTCTATAGATCTTGTGATCTATTTAGACAGGATATCTCTGGGGTCTGGTGCATCACGTCTTGGGCACCTTTGCTGGATCCATTCTCTCAACGTGGTCTCTCCAGAACCATCATCTCTGCCGACTCCATCTCAGAATGTCCTCTGTATTAGAGGTTCTGCGAATCTCTTCGTTAGGTATCCTATATCAGGCATGCTATTCTGATCCACTCTCGTGGCGCGAGAAAACAGTTTTTCTCGTGTATAAGAGATAACATGGGCACGAGAGCGTTTGGAATACCAGCCCTAAGGGTTCTACTTAAGATAGGTCCCAACGTTTTCATTTACTTACGTTGATTTCCTAACTTTACTATATCATCATGATTAATTTTCGTATCCGCACCTTATGGCGCATTAAATTTTTACTTTTATTTTATTTTTAATTTGAAAGTTCAAATAGGGCACACAAAAAACTTATGTGTGCACCTCTGATAACAATGTACATTTATTTCTAAATTTGTTGCAACAGAGATGGAAAATGTTATTGAGAAAAGAATATGGAAGTCTTGGCATTTACAAGGCTTAGGACCTGCCATTGCCTAGTTCAAGTGGCCACTTTACACACCGTAACATTCACCAGTCTGCCTATGTATAAACATCAACATTTCCTCAACTCTTCCATCTGTTGACTTTTGTGAAGTAAAAGAGCTGAAACCTTTATCATGTGGGTGAGATTCATCCGGCTGAACAAATTCACCTACTAGGCGACGCCTGAAAACAATAAAAAAAATTGATAGTTCTTTTACCAGTTAGTTAATTTAACAATGTTTTGAGTATGTCCAAATGTTTGCAGACTGACTGGATTCCTCCCTAGGGAGTTATTTATGACTAAATTTGTTGCAACATAGAGATAAAAGATCATAAGCCCTGTAAATGCCTAGACTTCCATATTAACTTCTCAAAAATGTTTTCCCTCTCCGTTGCAACAAATTCAGATCTTAATTACTCCCTAGGGAGGAAATCCAGCAAGTCTGCAGACATTCGGACAAACACAAAACATTGTTATATATATTTTATTCATAAGTTGTTTTACATATATTTCTTAACCTTCTGTTTGAATTTTTAAATACTGGTAATTTTTATGATTTTCAAGAATATTAAAATTTGGTCACGACTTTGAACTGTAAATAATAGTGTTAGAAAACAGGAATAGAGTTGTGCTAAACGTTTGTAATATTTAATTGAAGCATAAAAATCCATTCGATTAAATAATTTTTTTTTATATATATGAAGAAATTATATAGAAATAACAAAAGAAAAAATAACCAGATTATTAATATTTTCACAAAGATTTAAAATCTCTTTGAGAAGGGAATATGGACTTATGATTTTTTATCGCTTTTTTTGTCATACAAAATATTGCTGAGAAAATTTTAATCTTCTATAGATACTCATTTAAACAAAAAATATAAGCACTTTGGCGGGCTAATTGATAAAAGCAATATCTTCCAGCCAACCAAAAAACAGACTGGTCAATTTTGCACATAAATTTTGTAAAATCAATACAAATTCAGATTTATTTTCAATTTCTCGTAATACATCATTCGTTTCTTTACACTTTGTATCCCGGAGCCGTGTAAACACGTGATTATATAAACATGCGTTGTGTCCCGGTCCCGTGTTTTGACGTGGTTTACCAGCTGTCTAAAAAAGTGCATTTTATTGACATCTGGTGCTTTTATTTGTACTTTTTTGTTGCTGGTAAACTACGTAAAAACACGGGGCCGAGACACAACGCGGGGTTATTTTAATCGCGTGTTTACACGGCTCCAAAATATGAAGCACAAAAAAGGGAGTGAGACCCTGTATATGTGCGAACATTGCAATGTGGCTCTCCATGAAGGCCAATGTTGGCAAAACTATCATACAAAAATGACTTATTAAATTGTTTCAAATAAATATGAGAAGTTTCAATTGATTTAATTCAGTATTTTCATAATTAGAAACTTTTCACAAAGCATGAACTTTCACAAAAATGGGCCGGGCACAGGGTAAATTCTATGTGTATTCGGCCGGTACTCAAAGTGTTAAAAGCGGCCAAGGTGAATTTTTTACACGAAAAGGTAGCTCATTCCGAAATTGAATTGGTGAAGAATGATGTGGTATGCCGAGGAATAGAATGTGTCCAATCTTAAGAAGAGCGAAGCGAAATACCATGCTAAGAGAGGTAAATAAATTTCTCTGCAAGATATTTTAATGCGCAAGGGTTGTGAATAATGTTGTGAATAGTAGGAGAGGAAAATGCGATGCATTGTCATATTTTTTTAGGTTAAAAATATAGCAAATGCCCCAGACGCTCCAAACAATCAATGATTAAAAATAAAACATGCCTTAAAACATATGTTAACCTTTGTTTTCTTTCATAATTAATAATACGAAGACAACTGCTTCTATTGACATTGGCCAACCTACGGCTGAACTTGGCATTGAAATATACTAAACTCGTTTGACTCCCGTGTTGATGGTTCTATTAATCGGACGAAATTCAATCTGAGCGAGAAACTTTGTAAATTTTTAGTTTAAAATGTTTGTAAAAAAGTATTAGAATGTTTACAAGATTAGAAGGCATTACAACTGAGACGGAGAGCCTTACTTAAATATTTAGACATGGAAACAAAAAATATTTTTGATTGAACTAACTGGTCCAAGAAGAAGTATAATAAAAGAAAAGTATTTTAGGCGTTGCCTGGTAGATGAAATAATTCTGATGAACCTTACCCATATCAATAAAAGTTTTATCTCTTTTACTTAACAAAATTTCTTAGATTTTTATATAATACAGAATTAATAGCATCAAATTAGGACGTGTTTTAATATTTTGTATTATTATTTATGCATCCGTTCCTAAATGAAGTATCCAGACAGCCAGACGTCTCCAGGGGTGGTTTTCTGGATCTTCTCTACCCCTAGAGAGTGATTAATTTGAAGAATTTAATTTTTTTAAGTGACGAGTCTTTGCTTCACAAAATGGCCACACTGATGATTAAACGTCAAAAAATATGAACACGTAAAATCAAACATGATGATTTCCATTTAGGACATTATTGCGACCTTAAGCATAACCCAAAATACTTAATTAAGTTGAATTTCCCAAACCGTATTAGTTTTATTTCCGTTTTTGAAGCAGTTTTAAACACCATTTGAATAATATGATAAAATTCTTCAAATTAATCACTCTCTACGGGTAGAGGTATCCAGAATAGCACCCCAGTGTCTCGATTATGAACGCTATCTTCATCTGTATATATCGAGACTATACTTAACTTCTGTACTATCTGTATCTTACCTCGGTATGTTCTACCTACTTGTCATATCAACATCATATGATCGAAACAAGCCAATGGAATGACCGCAAACAATTAGTCCGCGTTCCTTACGTCATTAACATTTAAAATAGTTCTCATTTTTATTTTAAATATGCTTCTGTAATAAAAAGTGCTCACTTCAAAGCGATTATAAGCAAAAAATGCTCGCTTGGACATGAATTTTGCATGACTTTTGGAAATCACCTAGACGGTACACTTAACGATCGTCTGTATGTATCTACCGATCGACTATAGAGCCGGCTCCTATAACGTCTCGATACATACACTCGGAAAGATCGTAAAACAGATGGAAAAAATAGAATAACTAAATTATTTTTTTAGAGTGGTAACTTTCTGACGCATATAATCTGTGTGTGACGCCTAGATACTCTTATTTGTTAATAGGAGAGAACCTAGCGACATTATTTCCACATCTAGGCGTTCGTTATATTAAAGTGACAGTTTTGTCGGAATTTGAGTCGACTTCAAAACTTACTTATTTCTCTCTCATATTTTGAAAAGGCTTTTAAGAAAAAAAGTGCCAACCTCAAAACGATTAAAATTTTTAATAAATCATAATTGAAGGAAAAATTGCTCGGTGGAACAAAATTTTTGACACTTTTTATGCGTAAATAAACGTATCGAGGGGTCCTAGACTCCTCGGTATAAAATGATGTACTTACATCAAAACTTGATGGTGGGTAGTCGGTCGGAAGACTTTTATCTTCAACTATGATGTCATACCAAAGCTATGTCATTTTAGAGCGTAGATATGTGTACCGTGACGTACGCTTCCCCTTGATTCATATCGATGTACCTACCCAAAATTTGAAGGTGGGGAGTCGGTAGTATATCTTTATAATCGCTAGAGGGAATTTATCTTCAACTATACCGTCAAGGTGAAGGTATGACGTCTTTATCTTCCCATCATAATTGAGGCCCAAGAGACCCTGTTGCTAGCCAGCACTTTCGCCTCCTCCCACGTCAATTCCGTGTCCTTTAGTTCCGCCGAAAAAACCCGAAAGATCGTCATTGACGGTCTTCAAAAATGGCGGGAGCTTGCAGGTGTGAAAAAGAGGCAACTCGGGTTAAAGCTTTTTAACCGGGGCATCCGCAGCACAAGCCCAAGGCAGATCTACCGCCGCACCCCCAAAACTGCTGCGTCCACTCTCAGACTTTAATTTTAGTTATGAAACCGAACCACCTTATGCCTCATATTCCTCTCAAGCACTTACTGTCGAAACTCAGAAGTTTGGTGTTTTGAGTTTTGGTAAGGTGCAAGGATTCGCACCCATACTACGAACATTAAACTGCTAATATTTAACAAGAATAGAATAATCGGCATTTCGCATTCACACCCAAGATTTTAACCGATTTTTGTACTTATAGATACGATATAGATTCAAATCTGATCAGTTTTCTGGCCCGTATAATACAGACGTTGGTTAGTAGCATAAACTACTATTATTATTACAAAACTTGATTTCTTCTTGCCAATTCACCGCACAGGTTTGACCTCCTCGCCAAAAGTAAACAAGTTATGCTCTCGACAAAAGTTAAAACATCGTTTCTAAATTGATATATTTTTACTGTAGCATTCAAATTAGAGATATTGCAATGGAACAAGCTGACCTGAAAGCATCCTATGGATGAAAAAAATGTTTTGAGAAAAATACATTTAAATTTATTGCAACTGAGAAGGAAAACATTTTAGAGAAAAGAATACGGATGTTTAGGAATTTACAGGGATTATGACATGTTATCTACCATCAAGTGACTACATCACATTACACACCGTATAAGATTTACCGTTGTTTGAATACGCACATTTCCTCACTCTTTTATCTGTTGACTTTTGTGAAGTTAAATAGTTAAAAGTTTTATATAAACCAGCCAATAACCCTGTGATTGCCTTGACTTTCATATTCCCTTTTCTTAAATGCTCTCCATTTCTATTGTAATACGTTTATCTTGATAACCACTACGGAAAACCCAATCACTGTCTAAAAAAATTTGTATAAACTAAAAATGTTGTGAACATACAAATACATTTTGCTAATTCAAAATATTTTATAAACTTCTGTTGTCCGATAATTTTTTTTCAAAAAATTCTTAACTCTCTGTGCATACTAATTTTTTTTTGTTAAAGAGAAATACTTAAGTTTTTATAATTTACTGAAATATTAAAATTTTCAGACCATTTCCTAAAAGTCGTAAATAACTGATGCTGGAAAAATGGAAATCGATTTGTGGTAGAGTGGGATTTGAACCTTGGACCTTTGTTTTCTATTTATTTATTCAAACCTTAAGCACACAAATATATGGACTTTGGGGGACTTATTATAAAAGCAATATCTTCCAGCAAACAAAAAACGGACTGGTGAAAGATTGGTTAAAATTTGTATTTCGAAAAATATATGTAAATACAAAATGTACGTATTTTCGCATTATCTGCATCTGATTTTTTAGTAGGTAAATAGAGTTTGCACATATAAATTGATTTATTAAAATACTTTCATTATCTATACTTTAATACTTTCATTATCCAGCCAATTGAAACCTGCTTGCATATCAACATATTTAATTTAAAATCAAGACCTGAGCTAACAGCACAATCGTTCATGGCAGTTTTTTATAATTTCTAACTACTAAACTCAGTAAAAAAAATACTAAAAAAAAGTGGTTGGTTCACGATATTGCCGATTCAAAAAAATCGCACAAGATACTAACACAAAAAACGTCATTGCTCATTTAGTAAAGTACCTTCAATCAGTTTATTTACCTTAAGTGCATCAAAATGTATTTTGTTTGAACAACACTTAACAACAAATAATCTAAAGAACAACGCATTTTTTATGATGTTATTTACACGATTATTTCACAATATAGTAGATATTGATTAAATAACATTGACATTCGCTGAGTCTTTTACTAAGAAATTTTAGAACTTATCATAAAACAATCATATCTACGTAGTTGTTATTCTTTATCACATAATTAATAATATTTATTTACAAACAAACGCGCCGTTTCCTGTAGGGGTAGGCAGAGAAGATATAACGCTATTTTAATGTGTATTTGCATACAGGCCTCGTTTTCTCTGTATTATTGTATATTCTATATCTTCTCATGTACGTACGGCAATTATTCTAACTCTTGACATGTCCATCTTCAAGTATTTATTGAATTTGTACCATTTCCTCGTTTTCTGCATCTATCAACATTCGCATCGTAAATCCTTTTAGCCGTTCTTTTGCGGTCCATTCGCTCTATATGTCCAAACCAACGAAGCACTCCTTTCTTTATTTTGTCGATACAATGAGGAAGTTCAGTGTTTTTTTTATCATTTTTTTCAATGGACATTAAAACTAATCAAAGTCAACTTTGAAATTACTTCGCGTGTGACGTCACAAGTTCTCTTCAGTGTGTTCTGCTATTAGGTGAATAGGCTTCCCGTTAACCGGAAATCAATGTGAACTCTCTTATCATTGGTTAATTCGGAAGAAGTAGTCACGTAATGCAAAGTAGTTCGTTCGTTTATGTTTCCGAAAACCAAGTTTTGTAAAAATTTTATTGAAAATAAATGTAAAAATGAAATTATTCAATAAAAAATGTTAAATCGCCATCTATATAGAATCGCCTTAAAAGCATTCGTTTTTAGATTTAATAACAAAAAATAAGATTATAGAAAAAAAGAAATTATTTTTTGTTTTGTACACCATTTTGTGAAAAGGACTTAAATTATATTGTGATGGTATTTGTTACAATCAATCAGTGTAAAGCTTCCGCAAACCATGTTTTGTAAAATAATCATTGAAAATAAATGTAAAAATTGCATTTTTCAATAAAAAATCATTTGTTTCATATTTTGTTTTTCACATAAGCATTCTTTTAATTTTGCAGGGTTTAGAACCACCTTAATCTTCATATTTAGATTTTTCAAATATACGAGGTACGGTTAAAAACTTATTCTTCCTTAAAAGCAGCCAGCCATAGAAAAGTGATAATAGCACTTTTGTGAAAAGGGTCAATAATCGAATCTACACAACATTTAGAATGTTTTTTACTTTGACAAATGATAAATAATGCATGCTTTTTTTTACTACAGTAAAATATAACTACGGATATGACAAGATTTAATGATTTTTAATGCCTAGTTGACCACATAACCTAAAATATGCGTTTTGCAGAAAACAACCAGATCTAATATTGAATGAAACCTCATAAAAACTCTAAATGTATGAGGTAACATTCATTTTCTTGACATTTTGACATCATGAATTTTTCAGAAGGTGATTATTACAGTTTTTTTTAATGAAAGCGGCCCGGCTGTTTTAAAGTTAAACATAGAATTGACCTTCTTAAACTTTATAACACCAATATCCTATTTTTTTAATTGTGGACTGGCTGCTTTCTACATAATTACGTTTAATTTGTCATTCATCATCATGCTCTTTTCGCATGTAATGGTGCATAGGGAACTTCAACAGTTCACTAACCGGTAGCGTAAATGATATTTTTGTTACATGAAGGGTTTCATGTCAACAATGATGGAAATTGAATCCGAAACCTCTTGCGTGATAGGCAAACGCGCTGTCCATTAGACCACGAAGCGGGACTAAATTTCTTTTTTATCGAATTTAGTGATCTTTTTAACTTTTATATTTTTCTATTAAATTAGCATTCGCACTAAAGTGCGCATCAAATATAATATCTTGTCAATCAATCTTAATATAAAACAACTTTTAAATCTGATTATCGATAAACTCGAGACACACCAGACAATAAATATATAACGTTTTATCTATGAACTATCTATGTTCTTTTTAACGCAAAGACAATAGATATATTAACAATTTGTAGGTATCAGTTAATATCATCTTGACGATAAATAAATAAATCAATCAATCATGCGCGTAATTAAGTTTCAATCTAAATAAATATAAATAACTAAATTGTGTATTTTACTAGAATTTTTTCTGTGTTAAAACATCTCATAATAATATCGTAGTATAGGAAGAGTATCTCGAATTCGTTAAATATTTTAGACGACTTTTTAAGAATTTCTTTAGAAATTTTCGTATTTAAAAATAATAAAAAAATAATCTTTAATTATTGTACGATGGTATGATGCCCATTTATTCCATAAATAAAATTAATTTGTATTAAAATATTCATAACTTAATTTCGACAAAAAATGAGATACGCCTTTTTGAAAGATGAATCCGGTTATGCGTATACCTCAATATGCCTTAGAAAGTGACATTTACTTAGCTATCTTTATACTGAATATACACTTTAAAATACCACCCCGGTTTACTCGCAATAATATTCCATTTTGTCACCCAACAAATCTTACAAACTGTCATTTGAAGTTTGAAGCTTTAGCTTTAGAAAGTTTTAGCTTGTATACATAATTTCAATACGTTTTGATAAAAAAAAAATTAACCTGTATTTGGTGTGCGCATAACTTGTTAATTAAAAAAAATGATTTTATTTTGTACTAGTTCAGTATGTATATATACATACATGTAATTTTTAAACTTTTTCAATTTTCTTTCCCAGATTGCATAATGTAAACATTATTTTGAATTTATTTCCATGCCTAGTATTCTGTTTATTTTGTTTATTTTCAAGTATTTTTCATACCCTTTTTAATTTGTATGTATATCCATAATTTTTTAA